>NW_027509198.1:755000-807500 GCF_051911475.1 Siphateles boraxobius | reverse complement strand
TGAACCGCTGGTGACGCCACCTAACTACGGGAACATTAATAATCATATTGTTCAAACTACTGCCTTGATCAACACAAAATTAGTGTCATTTCAAAGCTTAGTCTGAACTTTACTATGGATTATGTTGATTTTGGACTCAAGATATTCCTCACAGAGGAACAACATTTTTAATAATGCCTTCCAGGTGTCAAGGGCTAAACAAAAAGGCTAGCTTGTTTCCAAATGCTGTAACTTTTGATTACTTAATGCTATCACCACAGAATTTGATCCAGATGCAGATCACATGTAGGGGAATATATATTTTCCTCATACCTTATTTCCTTCCTGAGTTATGGCATGTCAAATAAGAAAGATATGTGACCCGTCACAGAAACCAGGGACACAAGTCGGCAGCACAACTTTCGAGCAAAATGAGAAAGAAGAGTTTTTTTTCAAAATTGGTGATTTTCAATTTTTTGGAGAATCTGTTAATTGAAATCACGAAGAAGCCTCTCCATGTTTGAGATAGCAGTATTGGTATATTTAAAAGCTTACATTTTGAGGTTGAAATCGGCTTGTTTTCGGAGATTCTAGCATGCAGTAGGGGCGTGGCGTGTCATTGTCTGTGTGTATTTCCATACTGAATAACCCGGCGCTTTTGCCCCCGCCCTCCAAGTCAACCACATGGCTACTTATTATGCTGTGCTCTGGCCAGCTCTCTCTGATATCAAAATTCAATGAAGATGGATGCCGCAAAGATTGTCGCAGACGAGATGAACCGTCTGGCAGTTACACCGAAAATGTTTTCGCCGCACTTCGTGGGCTCGGGAAACTGAACCGGAGGTATGGGCGCAGCGCGCTCGCCCTCAGTGCTTCAATACGGCGGCTCGGCTCGCTGACAGCGGTGGCTGGCTGTTTCATATGTGACGGAGAATCGAAATAGAGGATGCAGTTAAGACCTTTGCTGCTGCGATGAAGGCCTGCCGTGCGTGTTTCTGAAATGTAAGTTAAGCTTCATTTGCTCTTTAGTCGTTATTTAAGATGCTGAACCTGCTGATGATATAATGTGCTCGCGGACATTTCATTTGTGTGTGTATACGCACATAAGAAAGTGGTGTAAAGAGATTTGCAACAGTAATTTGAGGAGGTGAAATGTGATTATTTGGAAAATTGCAGAAATGACTGCTTAAAGAAAAATGCCAGCAGGCATTTGCCTCCTACATAAACTTTAATATTGTTGACATTTTGGGCACACGAGCGTTGCGTACTATTTGCGCTATAGATATGTAGGCCTATGGCTTATTGGTCTTTGTTTGTTGTTGTTGGTTTTGCGTTATATGTATATGGCATATTGGTCTTTGTGTGTTGTTGCTGGTTTTGCGTTATACTGTATGTATATGGCATATTGGCCTTTGTGTGTTGTTGCTGGTTTTGCGTTATATGCAGGCTATATGGCATATTGGTCTTTGTGTGTTGTTGCTGGTTTTGCGTTATATGTATATGGCATATTGGTCTTTATGTGTTGTTGCTGGTTTCGCGTTATATGCAGGCTATATGGCATTATTGGTCTTTGTGTGTTGTTGCTGGTACGTTGCAAATAGAGGGGCAGCACAATTGTTTTTCGCCTAGTGCGGCAGAAGTGCACTCATTCGAAGTGTAAAAAAAGCTGTAAAGCACATGGAGGAGCTTTACAGGGGGTATGGCTTATCTAAATGAGATGTAAATGAGCCCTTTTGTCACCCCCAGCAGCAGAGACAGGTGAGAACTGCACAATCTTTAGCTCGTTTTCTCCTCTTTGAGCTTTTTTAAGTGCCTACTTTAAAATGGCCACAACTTCTCCAAATATTATGAGATTTCCACATGTTACACATCGTTGGAAAGCTTGGATATTACACTCTCAGAATCTATGAATAACTCAAAATGCCCCAGAACCGACTTGTGTCCCTAGTTTCCGTGACTGGTCACATATGTAACATTTCCCTTCAGCAGGCTTTTTTTGTCTTTTATAAGCAGTGTCTCAGCATGAGATTGTATCATTTCAGATTTTTTTTTTTATATTACATTTGGACAAAGTTTTCTATCAAATGACATCTACCTTTTAACTCTCCCTGATGTAGTTTAGGAGTTTTGAGTCTTTACTTTTGTGTGTGTCACTAAAAATGCCTTCAGGGTTTAAAGGTTTAATGAGATGTTCATCATTGATTTGAGTCATTTTCTCTTTCTGTCTTCAGTCTGTGTGATTGCACTATTACAGAGAAACAGAGTCTCATCCTGACTTCAGCTCTGAAATCAAACCCATCACACCTGAGAGAGCTGGACCTGAGCTGGAATAAACTAGGAGACTCAGGAGTGAAAAACCTCAGTGATCTACTGATGAACCCACAATTCAAGCTGGAGAAACTACAGTTAGTATCATTATACTGTACATTATTACTGTTTAGTTTATTTTAAGCAGTATCGGCTGGTGAAAAATATCATCAGGTCTTTCAGCGTTGTGGCTCTTCCTCAATCCGTCAAGCATCCTCCCTTCTCTCATTCAAAACCTCTTAAAAACAATGTTTTTCTCTGAATATTACTCTTCAGCTCACAGTCTGTAAATTATACCTTATTATATGTTGTTTGTTTGCATCCCTCTTTGTTAGTATCTTTAACCTAACTCTGTAAGTGACTCTGTGTATTACTCTCTGGCCTTGGTGTGTGTATTGTGCTTTAATGTTGATGTTGTTGTATTGCTTAACCCAGTGGTCCTCTTAGAGTGTTTTACCCCTGAGGCTTTTAACCTCCTCCTGCGTACCGCTCTCTGCACTCACTCCTTCAGTAAGAACAATATTTCCCCCTTAAATACACATTTCCAGTGCATTTTTTACCTTTAGAAAATAAATAATGCTTTAAATAAAAAAATGTTCAATAGAGAAATATGCAATGATTGTAAAAACGAAGTGACGCTTTTAAATATTAAATTAAATCCGCCAGTATGTGGCGGCAAGTCCCTGTCTTTATGAGCGAGTCATCGAGTCATTTATTCATCAGTAACGAAGCAAGTGTCTGTAATTATAAATGAATCATTGACTCACGATTCGTTCAAAGCCGCAGATTCGTTCACAAACACTGTTGTGGCTCTCGTTGGAGCTGTTGTTTTGTTGTACAGTGTTTAAAATGAACATCACTTAATATTAATACCTATCGTTTGTTGAACTGAATATTAATACCTATCGTTTGTTGAACTGAATATTAATACCTATCGTTTGTTGAACTGAATATTAATACCTATCGTTTGTTGAACTGAATATTAATACCTATCGTTTGTTGAACTGCTGTATAAAATTAATGTCACATTTGAAATCGTGTGGATATTCGTATAATGTGATCAACATTAACACAGGAACTCACACAGGGTGTTTTTGTATCGAAGAGTTTGAATCTTAAATCGATCTCTATGCACAGAGATCTGTGTATGTGTATATATTTGTTCTCTGTGCTAGTAAGTGCTAAATCTCCACTTTTACAAAGGTACATTGTGGAGAACGGCAGTGCGCACGGTTTGCCAAGACAGTATAATCTGCATGAGACATCATATGCTCGCTGCTTGTGTGAATCATCAGTTTTGACTGTAAAAAGATTTAATTTGATCGGATGTCACGTAGCCTCATGGGCGTCGGAACCATTGTATATGTGTGGGACAAGACCAATGATATTAGACCCGCCCACTTTTTATGACCAATGATATTGGACCCGCCCACTTTTACTGTCTCTAATTCAGCGCATACGTCTGTTCGCTGGCAAATGACCATGGTCATCATCGGGATAATCCACGGATAGCTGTGCATTTAATGCACGACGTGAAGCGGAGTTTACTTTACTTGTTTAATTAAAAGGCACCAGAATACATGAAATGGCATTTACTCCAGTAACATTTCTCTGGGGGAAGAGCCACACACTTGTTTTTTGCTTCCGACGCCCATGCGTAGCCTATACGGCATTTTACCTGCTAGAAATACATGCTAAGTTTTAATGTTGTTTAAAGGTGGAGTAGACTTGAATGAACGGCAAATTTCGTTATTTTGTTCTCGTAGGCTAACGTTACCCGCTTCTGTCACCTCACGTTCCCCAGTTTGAGAAACACTGCCTTAACCTGTCTTTGTAAAGCGACCTTGGGTGTTGGAAAGGCACTATATACATATGTATAAGCCTATAAAAATCATCATTATTATTATTATTAATATTATTATTAATGTAACACCAGCAGATGGTCAGGACGGCTATTTGATTCAATTACTGACAATCTAATCTACGAACATAGCTCCACTGCTCTCTGATCGGGACACCAGCAAATGGGTGGCTGCCATTTGATTAAATTATTAATGAATACACAAAGCAGTGTCCGGTTTTACCGACATGTGACCAAAAGGCGCCACTCTAACTAGAGATCCCGTGTGTAAACTCCCCAGGGTCCCCCTCCTGAAGATTGCCCCTCACAAACAAGACATTGTGTAGCCAGATAGTCAACCACTATTCTGGTGTTAAACTCATCAAATTCACAGAATACGCACACACGGAACAATCCCCCGCAGGGGATGAGCAAAAGTTGAGCAAAAGTTCACCACCCGCCAACCACGGGATGAACTTATACACACACGCGTATGCATTAACACGCAACCAGCAGCCATGGCACTTTTCAGAGAAAAAGTGCCTGTAAATATTTTTAAATGTATTCCTTTTGTGCGTCGATGTCTTCACATGCCACACGGGAACTACTGACAATTTTATTGTGTGTTAATCAAACTTTAAAATGCTTGTAATTCTGCATATGAATGTCACTTTGGTTTTCTTCTACTTTCATATTTCATGTTTGGTAGCCTCATGATCGTCGTGCTTTGACTAAACTAAACATACATGGAAATTTACAGTAAAATGTATTATTCTATGTGTACAGCCTGTCCAGTTAGAAATGACGAAATGTTATACCATCATAAACTATGCAAATAAGTTCTCCTGACGAAACAAAGAAGAACTTCTCCCGTTCAAAATGCTCCAAGATGATTTGCCCTCCCCGCAAAAAGGGGCGGGGATGGGATTTCCTCCAAAGAGGAACTCGCCCGTTTCTCTTCTCTTCTCTTCGGTCAAAACTCGGGAAACACCAGCTTCGGACGGGCTTCGGCCACCGTCTCGGACGCGCACCTCCGCGTCACTCCCGATCCTTCTTTTCTTTTCTTTACTAAGTGTTATTTTCATATTCGCCTCATATTCGATGAACTCTGAATCATTTCTTTGGTAACTTCACGCCGTTGAACCTTTAAAGTTTAAACTTCCCGCGAGTCTGCTTGCCCGGAAAAGACGTGAAGCTGCTTTGATACAATCTGTATTGTAAAAAGCGCTATATAAATAAAGGTGACTTGACTTGACTTGACATTATGGCCCCGTAGAAGCCGTTTTTGTTAAAAACAGGTTAACGATTGCGTCATAACCACGCAACTTTATGTCGCACAATAGAGACATTACCGTATAGACAGGAGGAGAAGCTCGCAGGTGTAGGGTATGGACCAATCAGACACATACTATTTATTCATTATATACAAAGGTTTATGAAACTCCTCACACAGCCCAAATGAACAAACACAAGTGAAAGAAACAGTGTCATGTTACAGGGCATGATAAGGAGATTTTACGACCTCCGAGGAATGTGGCCACATACTCAAGAGAGAGACTATGAAACAGAAACCCTCTTTAAAACAGACTTTGCTGCGTTAATCATAGACTAACTGATCTATAAATGAACATGCATAAAACTGTGAAAGAAACAGTGTAAATGGTTTACTGTCTCGTGTACTATTAGGTATATATTATGGTATGTATCCTGGTATACAACCAACTAACGATCAATGTAACCTCACCTGTATAATGCCTCCTACCTAAATAATCCTCATTTAATGACTCACACTTTGATGTACATAACCTTCTTCTAGAATGCAGTGTGGATGTGTTATAGCTATTTTAGCATTAATGAAGGTATAATCATATTATGGGACAAAGATCCGTAAATCAACTAAGAGCCACTTTCCCTCTCAGACATGTCCCCTTTCTGATTGGTCGAGTTCAACCCTTAGGGGAGGATCTTCTCCAGGCCTTATTAGAGACAGTCCACATGTGACCTCCCTCTCTTAGTTTTTTCATCCAGCCGCAACACTGTTCTGGTGAGACTGGGGAGCCCCCTCCCCCTCCACGGGGGCCCCAGGGCCCAGCAGGCCTCGATTCCAACCAGATCCGGCCTCATGGAAAAGAGAGAAGACTCTCTCACAAAGAACCAAGGACAATCTCAGGAGTTTTGGAACAAAGACTCCAACCAACAAAGACTCCAACCAACAACGACTCCAATCACCCATCCTTCCGACTTCCTCACTTCTCCTGGGTGCTCGGCGTGGCCTCAACAGAGTCCCAGGCCTTCACCAAACCAGTCATGCGTTCCTGGAGAAAGAGAACGCTCAACCAACTTCCACTTGACACTGCCGGAACCATCAACGACTCCAATTTTCAACAACTTCAAGAATTGTTCCCATTACAAATGCAAGTATTCAATTCAATGAAATGTGAAAATGAAATTCTGATGGTTCTTCTCATAGACCCTTTTCCGGTTTCCAATTTCATCCTATCACTAACCTATTTATGTATTCATGTGTGTATGTTGTTTAGTTTATTTATATTCATATAAATATCTATTTTTAGTTAATAAAACTTGTACATAATATGTATTTGGTTCTGTTTTGTTTGCAATACAAGTCACTTTACGATCACGGTTTTTGCTACTGGCTCAAAGTACTGTACAGGCGAAGAAATAATTATTCTTCGGTGGCCATGGAAGATACCCTTTATTAGAATAAATTAATAATCAAAATAGTTCGTTGGAAGAACTGATTAATTGATTGTAATATTAATTCAGCCACATCAAGTTAATCCAATTAACTGACCCAAATATTTATAATTAATAATAACAAGATATTATTGATTATTAATATTTCCAAAAAGCTGAGTTCCTTACATAATGGTGGAGAATGCAGGCATCGTATTAAACATTGTATGCAAGCAGACAGTAATCAATCATATGTTGTCCCATAAGTTTTATTAACATCTCATACATGCACGTACAAGTTTCTGAGTAAATCAGCAAAACTATAGCTTGAATATGCCTTCCTACGAATGGCAGAAAGTTCACAAATGCTATAATGCATATTTAAATCGTACGATAAGAAACTCCTGATATTAGCGAAGAAAGCCTAATTTCAGATATAAATCGAGCATAAGCCTTCTCTGACGAAGAAATCTCAGATTAGCCGCGCGCATAAATGGTACCAGAACTAATTAACCTGATATGGACGAAGAAATCTCCATTTTCAGCATTTTTGAATGTGATCTGAGCGATGTTCCTCAATCACCGATTAAGGCCTTATTATGCGTTACGTCATTGTATTCATATTAAACCGCTGAAGCGCTCATATGAAACAATCGCGTCGAATTAGTGGTATAAATTCTAGCTTAGCTAACTAGTAATTTGCCATTGTCTGTGAAAGAACGGTGCTGTTTTGATTTGTTAAAAAGAGTCACTCACACGCACCGTCGTGTCTAAGCGAGAGACTCAGTGCAAACTGTCAGCACAGCTCGATCGCTGCTCCGAACGATCTGTGTTGTTGGTTGGCATTGCGTCCGGAACGCGAGCAGGCGTTCCTATCTAGTTTTTCTGACAACAGCACCAATCTCACAGACCCTCGTGTAAACAAGCGACGGTTGTAGCCAATAGCTCCCTCAATCCTAACTTACACGCATGACTTACAAGTAAAACCCTCTACCTCGAGTGATAGTTTTAGCACCGCCTAAAAACTTAGACACGTTAGAGCGTAAAGTGTAACCTTAAACCAAAGACTATAGATTTTGCGTGATTTGAACTGAGTGATTTGAACACGAGTAATGAGAGTCAAAGCTCTTCGAGGCTTTGAATCAAAGGAGTCAACTGAGTCACAAATGATTCTTTGTTTGAAGCGCCCTCGCTGGCGACCCCTGCTGGTCAAAACAGTGGAAGTGTAGCGGAAACTCAAATCAACGGAACACCTTTTACAAACCAATCGCAAAGGTTTTATCAAAAGGTGTAATCAGGTAATGGCAATCCGCGAGCTACCTAATATCGTTTAATATGAGGTGTCTTTCAAGGCATAATATCTTAGTAAACCGTAGGGCTCGTTTTATGAAAGCTTGACTTGAAAGTCAATCAGACCATTTATCAAATGCGTCATTAAATGTGTACGAATCTATAAAGTGATACGAGATCACATAGAGACCAGATACACAATGGTTCACGAACCGTTGAAATTTAAAACAATTTCGAAACAGCTATGACGCGTAACGAAGCCCAGTTTAATAAAATCACGTGACCTTAGCAGTGATACACTCCGAATGATTTGAGACGAATGATTCACCCTGGTGTCAGAGCTTCACGAAGCACGTCTCATAAGAGGGTTAAACCACCCTCTTCTCTCTCTCTTTCTCTCTCTCGACCCCTTCCTCTTGGTTTCACTTTCAGATTGAAACCCAGATACTTTGGGTTTTTATTTGTGTTTCTTTTATTTTTACTTAAATCTACCCCTATTTTATTTTGTGTATTTACACCTGTTGAGCCTGAATAGTCCTATTCAGTTAAATTGAATTTAATTAAATTGGGAATTTAATTAAATCAATTTGCTTAGTCAAGTTCCCCTCTAGTTACCAGAGCTATGAGAACACACAATGTTTACATAATTTTTTTTATTTTTTTTTATTTTATTTCAATTTAGTTATTTACGTTTGTTTCAGCCTGAATTCTTATATTCAGCTAAAGAAAAAAAGAAGGGCTTAACTAAATTTGAAATTTAATTAAATTACTTGATACGCTTCCCTTTCCTTTTAGTTTTCTTAGAGCTATAAGGACGTTCTAACTTTACCTTTACCTTATTTTAGATCACTAGTCACTATCCTCATCTTCTCTCTCTCTATAGGATTACAATATCTAGCGACTGTTGTTTCCATAGCGAGTTACACAGGTCATTAATATCCTACTTCCTGTCTGTGTTTTACCCATCCTCACTCCTTAGCACCAAGCTAAGTACATGAAGTACGGCTAAACACAAACGCACAGTAGGCCCCAGACAGAACTGGAAACACTTCCCATTGTTTCTTCTTCTTCTTTTGGACCTTGAGATGTCTGATGTGTCCCTGGTAGCTTAGTCTAACAGCAGCATAACCCATAAGTGACTCCTGTTTACCTATGTCTCCTAGCTAAACCTAAATAGGTAAAACACTCCTTTCTTCCTCTTCTTTTCTGGTTTCATCCCATTGTTTTATTTTGGTTTTGCTCTATCTGTTACTCTCGTAGCACAACATGTGATAAGAACCATCAGCATTTTTGAGTAATAGGTTATGACATGTAAGAGCCCAGTCATCAGTCGATGCTGCTTAAAGCACGTCAACTAAGATACTCAAAACTTTTTTTTTTTTGTTGTGTGTGCTCACCAACACTAAATTTTAGCTGCTCCACATAGCCATTCTCCCACACAGATGCAAGGACCCTGACAGAGCAGAGCAACTGAAAGAGATCATCAGTTTTCAGGCGGACGACAGCTCTGAGCACCTGCAAACCGACGGGTAAAGAACCGTTTCACTCAAAGAACTTAAAGAAATGGTTGAACTCAAAGAGAGCTAAAGCCATCAATGTGCAGCGGAAGTCCGAACACTGACTTAGCGATGCTGTAACATTATTGACGCACTCCATGTGGTCCAAAGAGAGCTGCAACAGTCCAACCCACTGCAAATGGACCACACAAGAAAGATGGACCCTGCTGACCTTCACATTAGCAGCGTAAGCTTCCCCAGCCCTGCACAAAGGGGGGAGGAGCCAAAGCCCTCGGCTTAACACTTCACCAGACAGTGCCCTGAGAGCCCCTGCAGCTGCAGGAGGAAAAGGTAAATCAGACAAACCCTGAAATGGCACATGAAGTGACACTCAACAATCTCAAGTGAAAGGTCAGAAACATCCCTGCCAATCTACGAGACATTGATTTTCACCTGCAGTCTCCAACCGGTATGGCACACCGAGACAGACTCCATCTGATCTGGACACATCCAGCCCAGCTGGGCCCTGCCCAAACACCAAGCAGGACAGACCTAGAAGGCCCTGTGCTACCACCACCAACTCCGAACGAGTTGTCTGTGGAACTTACAACGAACCTGTGACGGAGGAGGACACCAGCTTCAAGAAACTTTTCCTCCAAAACCAGTTAGTCACCATATTTTCACCTGCCCCCACGCAATGCCCACTCAACGATGCGTGACCTGATGCGGAAGGCCTCTAACACAGAAGGCCTCCCCAGAAAGGGTTCCTAAGACCCCATTGATCCTGAACTGCAAAACCAGAAGCCACACAGCATGAACACAATGCAAGACTCTGCTAAAAAGTCCCTGGTCAGCATAGGACATAAAACTTTTAAAGTAGATGAAAATGGGTGCTCAAAGAGCAGCAAGACTCTGCATTAGTAAAAATAGAATTTTACTGATATAAAGAAAATCTTGAATGGACGTGTAAGCCTCACCTGCCAACAGACTATGCACAACTCTTTTGAAACAAACATTTGCTACATGCTGGTTGAATTGGCACTGCTACATTAGTTTCCATGACAATGAAGGGTTACAGGAAACACTAGCTCCAAATAGGGCATACCTTGACGCCATAGTGTAGGAAAACCACCTGAGTTTTAAACTACTGTTAACCTACAGGCGTGCATTTGACCATTGCGGTCCAACTGGAACACAACATGCGATACGCATTTTGATCACTGGTTGCTGGCTTGTCTAAATGCAGATAAAACGATAGCGGGAATTGACATCTCTACTGTAAGTGAAAGAGTCTTAGATTTCCAACTGGTATCAGTAAGTTCAGCATTAAAGCGTAAGTCTGTTTGACAAAGGAATCTCATCTCAGCAGCTTGTAAACTGTACCGATATCTATCCTGCTTTGGTTAAAGAAATCCAAATTGCAGTATTGCTAAACCTGTTTCTGAAAAAGAAAGCTCAGGACAGTGTTATATATACGTAGACCTGGGTGATGCTCCCCTTTCTACAATGTAAAGGCCTTACAAATTATTGTTAGATTGATTTAATTCACCTAAATTTTTAGCTGCATCCACAAGCAGAGAGCTACCTAGCGATCAAAACTGTTCACTCGCTGAAAAGTCAGCATTTATGCATGAGAGGGACGTAACTATATAGGCTTAGACAAGCTTTGACTTACAGCAAATCTATTTCCTTACTTTGTAAACGAATAGAATAAGTTGTGTAAAGTAAAGAGAAGAGTTCCATGAGTAAAATTAGCAAATGCCAAAACACATTAGCATTTTACTGAATGTAACATCAAGTTCTTGAAAGACTTAAAGTATAGGCGCCCCCTTTTAACCCGTTTAAACATGCATAACTCAGTAAAATGTGTAGACATTCTTCAGGTACTGTTGAATTGTTCTGACATGCACTGGTTCCCATGACAATGACTTGTCACAGGAAGTGCTAACTCGTGACGTCATTTTGTAATCAAACCAGCCTAGGTGGCTAAGCTAACTTAACCTAGCGTCCATCCAGCTTAGGCTAAGCTAAGCTAACCTAGCATCCATCCAGCTTAGGCTAAGCTACATAATAACTTCTACAGTTAGCGGTTAGCATCATTTACTTGAAGCCTTAATTACAGCTTTTATGTATACAGCGCAAAGTATTCTAAAATACTTTCTTTAACCCCATTTAGGGTTTCTAATTTTTCTCTTTCCTTACTTTCAATTCTTCTCAGCTGAATTTCACCTTCACTAGTTTAGGCATAGTCCTTGCTGAGCGCTGTAGGCTAAATTTGCAGATGCCCTGTCAATTAAACCCAAGATTAATTACATGTAAGCTGTGTAGCTAGAGAAGAATTCTTATAGTTATGAGAATTTTCATCAGCATGTTGACTAAACCTTTGGAGGGACACACACGGTGTGGTCTTAAACACGCAACAGCTGTGACCCACTATGGAGTGTTGGTCCAGGCAAATCTAAAGGTTAGTCACTAGTGCTATTGATTACTCTCAATTTCAGATCATTCCGGCTGTTTTGATCACTTACTTAAGTCCTTTTTATTTTTATTTTACTTCGATAATAATAGCAGTCAGCTATTCACTTGTCTATACTGTCATGTATATGATTTATTTCCATTTCTTCTCTTGTTCAAATGTGGTTCCATTTCCCATAGGGCCCAGAAAGGAACCAGAGACACCTTTATTTGTGATTTTGTTTTATTTTCAACAAGTGCACTAATTTTTATGACCCTGCAACACAAGTAACTTCAACGATTACTAGGGCATAACTATAGTCCTGAGGATTGATAATAAGCATAATTTGAATAGGAAAGCTGTCCTTTTTCCTCCTATTCTTCACTTCGTCAAGCCGTAGTGAACCACCAGTTAAGTCCAGAGAAATATTTTAGTCATAAGAACCATCTTAAGTCATTTATTTCATCTCGGCTATGCCCTTTCCAGGAAATACTCTCGGAACCACACAAGTCTTAGCCTCCTAACATTCACAGATAAGATGATAAGGATACAATACACGCTTCACTAGCTAGCTACACATGAAATACCTAGCTTTATGCTACATATCTAGCGAACCCATTAAACCGTGGCTCTGAACTTTCTAGGGTCATGCATTAGTCTCTCACCACAGGTGTGCCAAAATGTTGCAGATCCTCTGCTTAACCTGACCTTAACCGGTTAGGAGAACGAAAAGACTGACAAGCCATCGCGAGGAACACTGTTCCACCCATGGCTGCTGACATCCGACGGCACCGGAGCCAACGGAACTGCACCATGAGAGAAGAGGACAAACGACCCATGACCCAAGCCAGAGTTACAGCCACACCGGGGTGATCAAGATTCTCATCTCCTTACCCCACCTTATGGGTATAAAACAGAAGGTAAACAACCTCACATAATAGATCACAGCGTCCCACAAGGAGCGGACCTGTGCCCAAAGCCTTACAGACCAGCTAGACACTGAGGTTCGAACCAGATTCAATGCAGCTGGACTGAGCATGCCCAGGACCAGCACAGAACTGTCACCATGGCAACAACCCAGGTACCAGCCAAGCCCCTTGGAGAAGCCATGGAGGACAGCACCCTCAACCTGCAAACATCACAGGAAGACCACGGCTGTCAACGACAGCATCCTCTTCCATACCCTTCACACAGGTGTCAATCTGAGGCTCCGCAAGGACAGCTGGACGCACCTGCCTCAGAGTTACTGGAGCCGCTGACACACGCAAAATAGCTCCCTGCACAGGACTCACCCGAGGAGTCCTGTAAGGTACAAGCTTCCGACTCCTTGCCCACCCCAGCTTAGGCAAGCTTGCGTCGGCACCACCATAAGGACAGAACAACACTTCAATCCTTCAGACCTCTCGTGACTGAGAGGCTAACAACCACCTTCTGACCTCCGGCCACCAGCACCATGTCAGCTTGAAAACCTCTCTATGCTACATAGAGGCCTAACCACTTCCTGCAACCACAAGGAAACACCTGCCCCAAAACTAATGAACTTCAGAATGTCCCAACACCTGCTGCCTCAACACCTGCTGCAGAGACCTGGACTTGGCTACTGTCCATATCACCAGCCGTGGAACGACCACCGCTCCAGAAGACACGAGCAACCAGAGGCCACCATGGCCTTCCAGCCTTCTATGACAAGTGTGTGTCCGATCTCTCTGCACTTCCAACTTCGCTCGTGGTTGTCCTTGAGGGGGGACAACAACGATCGAGAGGGGGGATCTGTAGGGTATGGACCAATCAAACACATACTATTTATTCATTATATACAAAGGTTTATGAAACTCCTCACACAGCCCAAATGAACAAACACAAGTGAAAGAAACAGTGTCATGTTACAGGGCATGATAAGGAGATTTTACGACCTCCGAGGAATGTGGCCACATACTCAAGAGAGAGACTATGAAACAGAAACCCTCTTTAAAACAGACTTTGCTGCGTTAATCATAGACTAACTGATCTATAAATGAACATGCATAAAACTGTGAAAGAAACAGTGTAAATGGTTTACTGTCTCCTGTACTATTAGGTATATATTATGGTATGTATCCTGGTATACAACCAACTAACGATCAATGTAACCTCACCTGTATAATGCCTCCTACCTAAATAATCCTCATTTAATGACTCACACTTTGATGTACATAACCTTCTTCTAGAATGCAGTGTGGATGTGTTATAGCTATTTTAGCATTAATGAAGGTATAATCATATTATGGGACAAAGATCCGTAAATCAACTAAGAGCCACTTTCCCTCTCAGACATGTCCCCTTTCTGATTGGTCGAGTTCAACCCTTAGGGGAGAATCTTCTCCAGGCCTTATTAGAGACAGTCCACATGTGACCTCCCTCTCTTAGTTTTTTCATCCAGCCGCAACACTGTTCTGGTGAGACTGGGGAGCCCCCTCCCCCTCCACGGGGGCCCCAGGGCCCAGCAGGCCTCGATTCCAACCAGATCCGGCCTCATGGAAAAGAGAGAAGACTTTCTCACAAAGAACCAAGGACAATCTCAGGATTTTGGAACAAAGACTCCAACCAACAAAGACTCCAACCAACAACGACTCCAATCACCCATCCTTCCGACTTCCTCACTTCTCCTGGGTGCTCGGCGTGGCCTCAACAGAGTCCCAGGCCTTCACCAAACCAGTCATGCGTTCCTGGAGAAAGAGAACGCTCAACCAACTTCCACTTGACACTGCCGGAACCATCAACGACTCCAATTTTCAACAACTTCAAGAATTGTTCCCATTACAAATGCAAGTATTCAATTCAATGAAATGTGAAAATGAAATTCTGATGGTTCTTCTCATAGACCCTTTTCCGGTTTCCAATTTCATCCTATCACTAACCTATTTATGTATTCATGTGTGTATGTTGTTTAGTTTATTTATATTCATATAAATATCTATATTTAGTTAATAAAACTTGTACATAATATGTATTTGGTTCTGTTTTGTTTGCAATACAAGTCATTTTACGATCACGGTTTTTGCTACTGGCTCAAAGTACTGTACAGGCGAAGAAATAATTATTCTTCGGTGGCCATGGAAGATACCCTTTATTAGAATAAATTAATAATCAAAATAGTTCGTTGGAAGAACTGATTAATTGATTGTAATATTAATTCAGCCACATCAAGTTAATCCAATTAACTGACCCAAATATTTATAATTAATAATAACAAGATATTATTGATTATTAATATTTCCAAAAAGCTGAGTTCCTTACACAGGCAATCGGGGGGACGTTCCGTCAAGGGAGAAGCCCATAGAAAATGAGTCCATAAAAGCAACAGGACAAAATATTTCAACAACGTTTTTGGGGAATTGGAAATAATTCGGTATGTGGCAAGTGAATACATATGAAGTGATTAACGTTGGCGATTTTCACGCACAGCTACTAGAAGATTTACGTCTGTCAGACAGGTTGCTCACGTCATCAAGCTTAGTTTGAGTCGGTTTGAGTCTGCGCGTCAGGAACGGAAGTGCTCAAAAATCGCTAAAAATGGGCTTCAACTGTCTCAACTGAGTTCCAATGAGATGGCTCTGTCCTCTTCTTATACTGTCTATGGTACCAGCTCCGAGAGAAGCCTCGCGCCGCTTCCCTTTATCGCTAGCCTGTTGTGCCTGTGACAGAGTTGCGAACTCTCGCGAGACAAATAAGCAACTGGAGCTTCAAAAACAGGCCCAAAACAAGCCCAATATTATTAGATTATTTGGTTTCAGCTTTATCATTTATTATTTATTACCAACAAATGAGCCTGCGACATAATAAACTGAAACCACTCCTTTATTAGAAAAGGATAAACGGATTAGGAAAAACAATTATTTAAAAAATAAAAAAACGATGTCTGTTAGACGTGTTGAGGAAAATGGTTTGGCATTCCGCTTGTGTTTTTCTGTGCTTACATGTTGTAGGAGGTCTTCATGGTGAGCACGAATCTCCGTTTAACCTGCACATCGCTTTACTCTGATCACCAACCACTTGATCCAGTCTTTAAGGTCTTCACTTGATCCGGATTCGGCGGAATGTTTTGACGAATTGCGCCACAGCACTTATATGATTGCACTGATTGGCTATAGCTGTGAGCAGACAAGGGTCAATCAATGTATTGGAGACTGAGAAAACGGCAAATCGTGTCCATAGATGTAAAGAAAACAAAGTTGCTTGTCAGATTTTCCTAACAAGCAACCATATTTTTTTAATAAGCCCAAAAAAACGCAACCCATGCTGTTTTACCGCGACTTACTAAAACAAAAAAGCCCAAAGTCGCGTATTATAAGCGGACTTGGCAACTATGGCCTGTGACTGTCTGATAGAGATCGGCGCGGGCGCTAAAAGAATCGCCCATAGCGGACTAGATTTGAGCTCGCTGATTGGCTAGAGTTTATGTCAAACATTTATTTATTTAATCAGCAATTGGCTAAACTGCTCCACAGACCCGCCTCCCTGGGTCATTTCTCTAGCGCCACAGAGCTGATGACACGCGTAGAAAAAGCAGACATTTTGAATTTCTATCATATTTTTCACATGTACTGGGTGCATTTAATATCTCAAACACACAAATATTGCCAATTTGTATAGATAATTTATGTATGTATCAGCAAAGGATTAATTGATTTCTAGCCCTTGCATTAGCTTTACTACTAGATATATTTATTGAGATGAGGAATAAAAACCTGCCCTGTACAGTATGATCAGCTGTTCGGCCGAGCTTTCCATGTTGTAACGGAAAGGCCAAAGCTGATTGGTTGGTTTTGTCACATGACCTGCTGTGCGCTTGTGGCATTCTGGGAAGTTGAGATGTTTTCAACCGACCGCGTCGCTTCTATTAACATTTGAAATAACAAATTTGCACACGCATAAAACGCGATATCCAAACCCTCTGACTGGTTCGATGAGTAGACATTTAAAATTGTTGTGCAATTCTGGTTTTATGTTAAATATTTGATTATTCATGGTAAATGTAAAAATGTTAAATAAAATAGAACAATAAATGAATAAATAGTAGGCCTGTATTAGAAATAAATAGACATATGAGACTGTTTATTCACAGGTTTAAAACGTAGTGTAATAAAGCCAACATTTAAAAACATTTTGGCATTTTTTTTTTCTTTATCCATTTGAAAATCTTGTTAACATATGCTATTATAAACTCGTATGGGCAACAAATGATCTTCCGACTCTCTCCTGTGCCACTGAAAGTAGAGATAAGATGGGCTGTCACTGGACAGTAAACACAACCGTAGGCTATACGCTCATTACAGCGCTAATGTTTGCACTGAGGTTTATTACGCATGCGGTCGTTCCCTGTCTCTCTCTGATGGTCACAACTGTTGTGTCACGTGTTTGGGCTTACAGCACGCTGAGACAGCTTTTGTGGACAGCTCATGTTTTCACTGTGGGAACATGACTGTCGCAGTGTTGAGGGCGAGACTCGCCTTCGTTCGCGGAGAGCGAGTCCCCATTACCATGCCCCACCCTCGGGTGCTGTGTGGGATGGGTGACCGGAGGATAGTGTTGGATGTCCCGCCCGGTAACCATTCCCTGTGGGCTCCTCACTCCTCCCTTCCACTGCAACCACTGGAGCCTCCTGTGTTGTCTGCTGGTCCATCTGTAATGGGTGGGCCAGCGGTTTCACTCGGGGCTCCCCTGGAGGACAGGACGCCGATTGCAGCATCGGAGGGTGAGCTGACTTCTAGAGATGATGACTCGGCTGCATTGTCTCCCTCCGGGAGTTCAATGTTGCCCGAGCCGGATCCAGAATTATCAGCTATGCTGAAACGGGCCGCCGAGGCTGCCGGGCTCGAGTGGAACCTCCACCGTGTCCCGTTCAGTCTCGGTTGGAATCTGGAGTTTGGTATCTTGGGGCGGGCCGCGCTGGTTCTCAGCTCGCCGCCCCAGTGCCTTTCTTTCCCGAAATGCATGGAGAGCTTATCAGGTGGTGAACAGCATCTTTCTCTGCCAGAAACTGCCTGAATAGCTTTTCCCCCTCATTACCCTTGATGGAGGAACGGTGAAGGGTTGCGAGGTGTCCCTCCATTGGAGCGGTCTGTCAACACAGGTGCACCTGTGTCCGGCGGCCGCTGCCTTTTGGGGGGATCCTCGTCTCCCCCCTAAGGCCTGTGAGTTTTCGTCTGTTCCGACGGGCAGAGCTTACAAAGCCTGTGGGCAAGCCCCTTCCTCTTGCGTGCCATGGCGTTGCTGCAGGCTAGGGCACCCATGGCATGCACGAGGGTAATCCAGACCGTGCGCTCATAGGTGAGCACCGCACTGCATCCGACCTCACCCTCCGGGGTACGGGTGTCGTAGCGTGCGTGATCGTTCTGGCGATGTCCACCTTGGTGGTCCAGTAGCGCCTTCGTTGGCTCAGCCTGGTTGGTATGGCGGATGCGGACAAGGTTCGGTTCCTGGTCACCCCAATTTCCCAGGTTGGGCTGGTCGGCGACGCGGTGGAGAACTGCAACCAACAGTTCTCTGCCGCTCAAGCGCAGATGGAGGTAATCCGGCACATCCTGCCCCGGTGGCCAGCTACTGCCTCCACCCGCCGCCGGTGGCAGCTCCTCCGCCTGCTCGTCGCCGTGGGCGTTCCCCGGCCGCCGCTCCTGCTGGCCCTCCGCAGCAGCCTCTACCCAGGCCTCAGCATGGAGCAGAGACGCCCAGGAGTAGAGACGCCCAGCCCGCTCCAGGCGCTGCCAAGCCAGGTGGCAAGCGACAGCGAAAGCATTCCGGAGCGGGCCGCCCAGGAATGGATGAGATGCTCTTGGAGTGGCACGATCACTCCCTCCCCCCGGGTGAGGGCCGGGTGGAGCCTTTGTTTGTGTGTGTGTCTGTTCCGCCGCTGGCTCCCTAAAAAAAAAAAAAAAAAAAAGCGGAGCAAGCGGTACCCACACTTCAAAGAGAGAGCAATTTCATCTGTTCCTGGGTCCCAGGAGGGCCAGTCTGGCGGGTGTGACCCTGTATAGCCTTACACCCCTCAGCTCCCCCTTGGTCGCCAGCAGGCAGCTTGGTGCGTTCGAGGACCCGGTCATCCGCCTTCTCACGCGCCCCCTGCCGCTTGTGGAGACAGGTAAGTGTTGCACAGCACACTAACACCACTCTCTCTACTTTGCTGCCCCACCTCAGGCTCGGCTACCCCGCTCAAGTCAGTGATAGTCATCACATTAGGTGTTGAGCAGACGTGCTCCTGAAAATTCAGTGATATTCATCACACCGAGTGTTGAGCAGTGCTCCTGACTTGTGCGTGCTTATCTTATCCTGCTGGCGAAGGATTTGATATAGCCGCTCCTCCAGCCGGTACGAAGGCCAGTTGTAAACTCGTTCTTCGTGCTACTAGGTGGTGGGTCGTGACCATCTTGGCCCAAGATTGGTCTGCAGCTCCGACCTGAAAGACATGTGCTTAAGAACAGATCTCTACCTTCCGCACCGCAGGCCATCCTGTGGGTTGCGTGTAAGGGTGGAGTATCAGTACAGTGTCCTTCCCTTCGAGTGCTCCAGAGCCCGTTGGGTCTTCAGGTCAACTGGAAGAGAGTAATCTCGCCCACGGGCTTAGTATCTCTTTTTCAGTTTTGGAGATGGACTCGGTCTAACACGTTTCTCCAATGAGAATGTGTTCAGCTGGTGTTTGAAGTGAGAAAGGGTCCCACTGGAAGAACTTTCAGAGGCTCCTGGGGTATATGGTAGTTGCAGCCATTGGCTTCCTCCATATGTGACCGCTTCAGCGCTAGCTTCATGATCGAGTCCCTAGGTGACCGTGGCAGAGCAGCTCACCCTGTGTGACTATAGTTCATCCCGGTCTGCTGCCAAACCCTCTTCAACAGAGGGGCCATGTACAAGGGCGTGTTTTAACAGGGGCCTGGGCGACCCCCAACTACACGGGCATTCGTGCCTCGAGTTGTTAGACATTGCGACCGCTGCTGTCACAACTCACCCGTCACCTCCTCCTTGGAGTCAGAAGCTTCTGAGGACGCTTTGTTCCACTCTTCCCGCTTTACTCAATCGTGCCGCCATCGAGCCTCACGACAGTTATAGCCAGGGCAAGTGGAGACTCCATCCCCTGGGTCCAGCTGGGTCATGACCATTCCGGGGCCGCTCAGTTGCCCCCCCGGTTTCATCTTTCCGCCAGTGTTTGTGTAAACCGAGCGGACTACCCTTGGACAAACACTGGGTCTCAGCTGCCCCAGGGGCCCGCAGAAATGCGTTTAACCCCAGTGAGCCTTCTAAAAGTGACTGCGACTCATGGTCGCCTTGCGCCTGCTCAAGTCAGTGAAATCATCACACTTCATGTTGAGCAGAATTGCTCCTGAAACTCAGTGAAGTTCATCGCACTCAGGTGTTGAGCAGCAATGCTCCTGTAGCTCAGTGAGTTCATCACACTCAGGTGTTGAGCAGAAATGCTCCTGTAGCTCAGTGAATTCGTCACACGCAGTGCTGAGCAGGAATGCTCCTGGTGCTCAGTGAAGTTCTTCGCACTCAAGTGTTGAGCAGAAATGCTCCTGAAGCTCAGTGAGTTTATCACACTCAGGTGTTGAGCAGGAATGCTCCTGAAGCTCAGTGAACTTGTCACACTCAAGTGCTGAGCAGAAATGCTCCTGTCGCTCAGTGAAGTTCTTCGCACTCAAGTGTTGAGCAGAAATGCTCCTGAAGCTCGGTGAGTTTATCACACTCAGGTGTTGAGCAGGAATGCTCCTGAAGCTCAGTGAACTTGTCACACTCAAGTGCTGAGCAGAAATGCTCCTGTCGCTCAGTGAAGTTCTTCGCACTCAAGTGTTGAGCAGAAATGCTCCTGAAGCTCGGTGAGTTTATCACACTCAGGTGTTGAGCAGGAATGCTCCTGAAGCTCAGTGAACTTGTCACACCCAAGTGCTGAGCAGAAAATGCTCCTGAAGCCCAGTGATCTTCACATGTTGTGTTGAGCAATGCTCCTGTCTTTTGCGCCCGTCGCTTGCACCTACGTGCCAAGTCAGGAGAGGAACAGGTCTTCATAGTTGCCCCTTATTGGCCCAACTAGACCTGGTTCCCATCAACAGCCTTCCTGACTTCCCCTGAAAACTCTTTCGGGGACGGGGCACGATGGCACACGCGTTCTTCCCCCGGAGATTCCGGGCGGTCTTACATCTGAACGCGGAGGTTCAGGTGGCTATCACAAGAACATGTGATAGTTACCATCACTTCTGCGAGCACCCCCTAGAATTGGGTAGCGTGCTTACGCCTTTAGAAGTGGAACCTAGTCGTTGAGAGCGTCTTCTCTCCAGAGGAGATCCTGAAAGCTTTCGATCACTTCAGTGCTCTCTTTCCTGCAAAATGGGTTGCAGTAGGCTGTTTTCCTTCACCCTCAAAATGATGTTGCCTCGGTGTTTAAACGACGCTCATCGTGTTGCAGAAGTATGCAGAAGCACGTTCTGATCGTCAGGTTCCTGAGGAGCAAGGTCTTGTAAATCCTTGTGTCCCTCTTTATCCTCTTGGGCCTTGTCCATGGTGCGACTGCACTGCAGAGACCGCCCCTGAGCCACTGCAGGCAGTGAGTTAAAAAATCTGTTATATCAGTTCTCCTGCTCGCGTGGTCTGTACTAGAGGGTAGGGACTTGCTCGCTTTCGGTCAACGTATTGTGCCTGGAGTCTGGGCCGGCTAACTCTCACAAGCTGAGACCCCGGCTCGGATTGTGCCCAAGGTTCCTACCTCTCCCGTAATAGGAGCAGGTGGTGAGCCTGCAAGCGCTGCCCTGGAGGAGGCAGATCCAGCCCTGGCTTCTCTGTCCGTTCGCTTGGACGTGTACAGAATGCAAGTCATAGACCTCAGACCAGCTCTACAAATATCTGTTGGAATTCAGGAGAGAGGGAAGGCTGTTTCCATGCAAAGTTGCACTTAGTGCTTGCCTTCATTTCGGTGAAAATCCGAGATGCAACATGTCCACTTAGGTGTTGAGCTCCTCTATGATGAGTGTAAAGTGCTCCGCCTGGGCGTTGACGATATGCTTTGCTAAACAGATTCTAGAGTTGGGGGCAGGACGACACCTAGTTGAACCGCTGCTTCCCGTGGGCTCCCTTCTCATGAAGCCAGTTTCACCGTGAGCCCGGTTCAAGTGTCGGCTTGCTGCGCCATTCCCCTCCTATGGCCTGGATACGTGCGCCTTTCTACTCCATTTGAGTTCCCTTAAAATTGAACCCTGTTGAGTTCCTCCACACCCCTCCGACGTCGGACTTGCGGAACGTCTGGTGTTAGGCCTACCTTAGACTTCCCTGGCCTAACCCCTGTCCTTCCCCGCCTTAAATTTGCGGGGGCATCAGGAGGCTTTGGTTTAGGCACTGGAAGGTGGCAGCGTTAGCGGCGTGTTCAAAGGGTGATCCCAATTCAGTCGACGTCGACTACGTCCAACGTTATCGACTGAAAGGGAACGTCCTGGTTGCGTATGCAACCCACCGTTCCCTGAAGGAGGGAACGGAGGACGTAGTCCCCTTGCCACTACCGCTGGACCACCGCTGACCCCGGGTTACTCTCGGCTCCTCAGCGAAAAGCAACTAGTGCGTGCATCCACTTCCGTATTTATACCCGCGCCGCGGGGGCGGAGTGTGTGATGCAAATCACGCACGCCAAATTCCATTGGCTCGTTCAATAGTAATCGAAGATGATAGGCTCCCTAGCGTGATCCCAATTCAGTCGACGTCGACTACGTCCTCCGTTCCCTCCTTCAGGGAACGGTGGGTTGCATACGCAACCAGGACGTTTTTCATTTATGGACCTAAATATGTTGTATCAGACAGGAAAAATATCTTGTTAATTAATTTTGTGTTAGGAGGAGCAAAGATGGTGATATGGTTAACACGGAGAGGAAACTGAAAGGAGAAGGGGAAGAAGGTCCTGAGGGGGTTTTAAAGTAACACCAGGTAACTTTTGCTCTCGGGGTCCCCCTACAGTTGGGAAACAGTATTGTCCTCTACTACTGTCGTAAACTCTGTCATCGTGCATTTGTTGACAACCATGATAGCCCTGAACACTGTAGGAGGAGGTCACATGCAGCTGTTCTGCTTGCGTCGCGTGTGAAATGTCTTCATCCCAGGTACAGTGGCATATATTTCAGCATGTCATATGAATATAATTTCATGGGTTTTATTTTTTTTCTAACGACAAATGATCGCGATGATCACGTTTACAAGCCAGTGTCATTATAGTAGCCTAGTCTATTGGTTACCGTTTTACTGAATCTATATGATACTTCAATGCAATGTTTGAGTGGTAGATAATAACCATATATCGTCAATATTATAATATCAAGCTACCATAAATAAATCTGTAAATTTTACAAATCGATTTGCATTATAGCTTGAGGCAAGACAAATAATCATTGCCTGATTCATGAAGATAAACGGAGGATAAGATAGCTTCCGTAACACAGTCAGGCAGACAAAAAAACACCCCAGACTACGGGGTGTCATTGGTTGTTGCGTTAAATGTTACCCAGATACAATAGTGCTATTTTCTGATTGGCTAACAACACCAGACGAACAACACCAGAGGAGACGCGCTTGAATTCATGCCTGTTCCACAGTGAGAGCGGCGCGGGCAGAGTTTTGGGCGCAGTGGCATATTACATATATTACAAATAGTTTTTCAGCGTGAGAAATACAATGTGTGGCGGGAGAGCGTGACAAAAGACCGAAATGAGTGACTGTCACGCTCAATGCGTGACACTTGACAGCCCTGCGATTTTAAGGAAGTGGGGGTGGTGGTGGAAGTGACGTATATACCGTAAAGCAGTCGAGTTTTGTAGTTCTCTTTGTTCGCCGGTTACTACCCAAAACCCGAAGTTTAAAAGTACGATTAAAAACGCTACAGACCCCGTCAGCCTATGGCAGACGAGTCATTCAACCTGTTGTAAGTCGATGTACCATCACAAGAGACTTGGAAATATATTATGAAGGTTGAAAAGTTACCTGGTGTTACTTTAAAGGCTCTTATAGTCATTACAATCAAGCAGAGTTTGTATATTTTAAACTGGTGAATAATCTGGACAGATTTATTGAAATTTGGGTTTTGAATGATGTTTTGTGCGCAGTGGATTATGAAAATGAACTGGTATTGAGTTTATGATCAGTTTTTGTGACTGTTAAAAAAAGTTTAAAATATTTATTAAATTATTTTAATTATTCATTTTATTTAATAATTTGCTACATTTATGTTGAATTATGAATGTTTTTGTGTGGGTATATGTGTATGTATGTACATATGAGAAAATAGATGTGTATGAGATTTTATTTATTTATTCATTATTATTTTTTCAAATTAATTAAATATTTATCTAAATAATGAAATTGTACAAAGGTTTGGGTTTTTCTTTTTTTGTAAATGTAAAGGATGTGTTACGGTTAAATATTGGTTGAGGTATGTCTATACAGTGTAATTATAAATTAAGGAGCGTTAAAGGTCTCTCTCTCTCTCTCCCTCTCTCCATCTCTCTCTCTCTCTCTCTCTCTCTCTCTCACTCTCTCCATCTCTCTCTCTCTCCATCTCTCTCTCTCTCTCTCTCTCTCTCCCTCTCCATCTCTCTCTCTCTCCATCTCTCTCTCTCTCCATCTCTCTCTCCCTCTCCATCTCTCTCTCCCTCTCCATCTCTCTCCATCTCTCTCTCCCTCTCCATCTCTCTCTCTTTCCATCTCTCTCTCCCTCTCCATCTCTCTCCATCTCTCTCTCCCTCTCTCTCTCTCTCACTCTCTCCATCTCTCTCTCTCTCCATCTCTCTCTCTCTCTCTCCATCTCTCTCTCTCATCTCTCTCTCCCTCTCCATCTCTCTCCATCTCTCTCTCTCTCCATCTCTCTCTCTCTCTCTCTCTCTCTCTCTCTCTCTCACTCTCTCCATCTCTCTCTCTCTCCATCTCTCTCTCTCTCTCTCCATCTCTCTCTCTCATCTCTCTCTCCCTCTCCATCTCTCTCCATCTCTCTCTCTCTCTCCATCTCTCTCTCCCTCTCCATCTCTCTCTCCCTCTCCATCTCTCTCTCTCTCCATCTCTCTCTCCATCTCTCTCTCCCTCTCCATCTCTCTCCATCTCTCTCTCCCTCTCCATCTCTCTCTCTCTCTCTCCCTCTCCATCTCTCTCTCTGTCTCTCTCCATCTCTCTCTCTGTCTCGCTCTCTCTCTCTCTCTCCATCCCTCTCCCTCTCTGTCTCTCTCCATCTCTCTCTCTGTCTCGCTCTCTCTCTCCCTCTCTCTCTCTCCATCTCTCTCCCTCTCTGTCTCTCTCCATCTCTCTCTCTGTCTCGCTCTCTCTCTCCATCTCTTTCTCTCCCTCTCTGTCTCTATCTCTCTCCCTCTCTCTCTCTGTCTCTCTCTCTCTCCATCTCTCTCTCTCTCTCTCTCTCCATCTCTCTCCATCACTCTCTCTCTCTCCCCCCCCTCTCTCTCTCTCCCCCCTCTCTCTCTCTCTCTCTCTGTCTCTCTCTCCATCACTCTCTCTCTCTCCATCTCTCTCTCAAATTTCAAAATTCAAATTAGCTTTATTAGAATGACTGTGTAACACAATGTTGCCAAAGCATCAACATATTATATATAAATAATAAAACAAACAGTAAACATATGTATAAATCATGTCATATGTAGCATTGTAAATAGATAGATAGATAAACACAATCTATCTCAATAAATAGATAAATAAATACATTTGATCACTCTATAGAATTAGCTGTCTCTGGCGTTATGAATAGCTAGCACATATTTAGCCGCTAGTGCAGCTGTATTAACATCTTCTCCCAGTAAGAAGGACATTTTTTCAGTGTCACTCAGTTCATATAATGATGGGATCAAGGCTTCAAATTTGGGCAGAAAAGTTTCTCTTATATCGGTGTATTTAGTACATATGAGCAGAAAGTGTTCCTCATCCTCTATGTGCTGTAGATCACAGTGTCTACAGATCCTCTCTCTCTCTCTCTCTGTCCACACACACACACACACACACACACACACACACACACATACACACACACACACACTCCTCTGCTCTCTCTCTCTCCATGTTTGTCTATGTCTTCCTCTCTCTATCTCTAGATCATGGTCACTTAATCTGTATTTAGAGAGGATTTGTCTTTCTTTAAAATGTTTAATAAATAGATAACTGGCCAATTTAGTGGTTCTATTGAGGGTCGAGTAACATTGGAGTTTATTTTGGAGGTCAAAATGTGCTTTTAGTGATTGATCATGAGTGTCTTTTAGATGTGTGTGTATTTCTTTAACAATAGTTTTGGGGCTGTAGCTGTGGTCAGCGGGGGGTGTAGTCTGATGGAGGAGGTGAAGAGCGAGTGTGTGTAGAGGATGAGGTTCTGATGAGCTTTCATTGGCGAGGAGGGCTTTATATTGGACTGACTCTGGATCAGACTGATGGAGGTGATGCCAGAACTGAACACATCTCTTCTGGATCTCCATGTTCAGCGGGTACAAGCCTAGCTCAGCCCTGCAGGCGGCAGTGGATGTGTTTCTATGAACCCCTAAAAAAAGAACTCTCTCTCTCTGTGTGTGCGCATGCGTTGAGTGAGTGAGGTGCGTGGATGGGGAGTGTGTGACGGCGGTGTAAGGTACGAGTGTTTGAAAAAACGTTTTGTACCCTTTTCTATCTTTGGTATTTGTTCTTAGTATTTATATTGGGGTTTTAGGGAATATTGGTGAGGAAGGTGGTTTAGTTTGGGTGAGTTTGACTCCCAGTCGATGTACTGGGAGAATGGCAGCTCCCGGTGCTGAAAGTTTGGAGTTTCTAACGAGGCGTCACGGTGTGAAAATCGATGTTACTGCAAGTATAGAGGAGTGTAGTTTAGAGGTGAGTGCAGTAGTTGGGCATGATAATGTTTTGTCGGCGTCGCGAATGAACAACGCGATTGTTTTGTTCGTTAAGACGATCGAATTGGCTAACTTGTTGGTGGAGAGTGGTGTAGAGATTGGTGGTATTTTTACCTCAGTGCTACCTCTTTCTACGCCGTCTAAGAGAGTAACATTATCTAATCTGCCGCCGTTCATCAAGAACGAAGTTCTAGCTGGAATGCTCTCGAGGTATGGGAAACTGGTCTCTCTCATTAAGATGATTTTAATTGGAAGTAAGTCATCGTTGTTGAAACATGTGGTGTCTTTCAGGCGTTATGTTTATATGGTACTGAAATATAACGTTGAGGAACTTGATCTGACTCTAAATTTTTGACATGAAGAATTTAATTACGTGATATATGCTACAACTAATACAATGAGGTGCTTTGGTTGCAGTGAAAATGGACACCTTATTCGTGGTTGTCCAAAAAGAGAGGAAAACGTAAATAAAACTGCATCAACTGTTGCTTCAGAAAGTGTAATTGAAGTGCAGGAGGAAATCACTACAGTTGTTGAGGAAATGCCGGGTCCAAGTAGGGCGTCGGTTGCTCCAAAAATGGTAGAGAAGGTGTCTGAGATTGTGGAAAATTCAGAAATTGTTGAAAAAGTCAGTGTAGCTGCAGCTGGGGAGGAAGAGGTTACACGTTCCCAGAGGATAGAACAAGCAGTTTGTGATTCGGATGATGGCAATAACAGTGAAGATGAGGCTATGGTAAATCCAGAAGGTGGCGATTCTGTGTTGGGAGATGAAGGATGTTTTTTTAAAATCCCCCAAAAAAGGAAGTTGTTGGAAGGCCCTGCTGATAAAAAAGTAAAAAGAATAGATGTATTCACATGAGCCAGACTGACACTGAGAGCGAAAGTGACATTTCAGAATGTAGTGTCACTGCTAGTCTGCCACAAAGTGGTTTCTCTAGCCGAACGTACACTGTTGTGGATATTAAGTCATTTTTGAAAATGACGAAAAATGTGAAAAAAGTCAAACTAGAGGAGTATTTTCCAGACATAATACAGTTCATTGAGAAGGTAAAGATTTTTAGAAGTGAAAGTTGTTTCACTAATCAAGAGGTTTACCGTCTTAAGAAAATTATTACGAAATTAGTCAGTTAATAATAATTATTACGAATTAGTCACGAAAGTAGTCAGTCAGGCGGACCCAGTGAAAACAGCCAGAATGGGTAAATTTATGCATCTTTTATGGCTTTATTTCTTTTGCTCTCTTTCTTTATCCTTTATGGGGGAAATACATTTTGCTTCCTTAAATGTTAACGGAGCAAGAGATTTTAAGAAGAGAGCTCAAGTATTTGAATTAATGAAATATAAGAAAATTGATGTGTTGTTTGTACAAGAGACACATACTGATCTATCAAATGCTGTAGAATGGGTAAAAGAATTTGATGGATTAGTGATTTTAAGCCATCATACCTCATTGAGTGGTGGAGTTGCAGTGTTGTTTTCTAAAGATTTTACTCCATACTCTTATAGTGTAGAGAAAAAAATTAAAGGAAGGTTGCTGAAGATTAAGCTGTATTCGAAAATAGTTCTTTTGTATTTGTCTGTGTATACACTCCAACTATGGCATTGGAAAGAATATTTTTGAACACTTTGGATGATGTTTTCAATGACTGTAACAATGATGATTTTTTAATGTTAGGAGGGGATTTTAATTGTACTGAAAATGTCATAGATCGAAATCATGTTGAACCACACATGCAATCCAGAAAGAGGCTAATTCAAATGAAAAAGTCTCATAGCATAATTGATATATGGAGGAATTTCCATGGTATACAGAGACAGTACACTTGGGCTCACGCTCATGATAATCAGTTATCGCTGGCAATGCTTGATAGGTTCTATGGTTTTAAGCATCAATTATGCATGTTTAGAGAATGTTCAATAAGTCCGGTTTGTTTTTCTGATCACAGCTTGATAAAATGTGTTGTAGCAAAAAGTTTTGTCAAATCAAAAAGTGCTTATTGGCATTTTAACAATAATTTATTATCTGACACATTTTTTAGAGAAGTTTTTAAAGAGTTCTGGACAAATGCTAAAGCTATGAAATCGTCTTTCTTAACCTTGCAGCAGTGGTGGGACTTTGTAAAGATACAAATCAAACAATTGTGTCAACAATATACTCACAATGCCACAAGAGACAAAAATAGCTCAATGAGTATGTTAGAAGAAGAGTTGATGAAGCTACAAGAGCTTGCAGAGTCCACAAAAGATGCCACCTCTATAGAGCATATAAAAAAGAAAAAGAATTTGTTATCCGATATGCTAGGTTGTTCAACACAAGGTGCTATCAATAGATCCCGTTTTCAAAGTGCAGAATTAATGGATGCTCCTTAAATTCTTTTTCAGTCTAGAAAAAAAGAATGGTCAGAAAAAGTTCATTCATGCCTTGCAGTCTGAAGAAGGGAGTTTGTTGACAAATCCCTCGGATATTAGGAAGAGAGCTGTACATTTTTATAAAGAGTTGTACAAAAGTGAAATTTCCGAAGAGCAAGATAGTAATTTGAATTTTTTTGAAAATTTACCTCAAATAACTAAAAATGCAAATGAGGAAATTAGTAAAATTTTGAGTTTAGTTGAGCTCGAAAATGCCCTTAAAAAAATGGGAAATGGAAAAGCACCAGGCATTGATGGCATTACAATTGAATTTTATAAATCTTTTTGGGTAGAAATGGGTCCAGAATTAGTAACAGTTTTTAATGAGAGTCTGGCAAATGGACAACTGCCTAGAAGCTCCAGGGAGAAATAATTACTTTATTGCCTAAAAAAGGAGATTTAAATGACATCAAAAATTGGAGACCAGTAAGTTTATTATGTAACGACTACAAAATATTGTCTAAAGCTTTGGCAATCAGATTGGGGGAAGTCATTGGATCGATTGTTCATCCAGATCAGTCGTACTGCGTACCAGGAAGGAGAATCTTTGATAATGTTTCTTTCATCAGAGATATTTTTGACTGTGGAAAAATCGTTGACGTAGATTTTGGTATGATATCAATCGATCAAGAGAAGGCTTTCAACAGAGTCGAGCATATTTATTTATGGAGTGTTTTAAAAGCTTTTGGTTTTAGTTCAGAGTTTATTGAAATGATTAAAATGATGTGCGTTGAGAGTATATTAAAGATTAATGGTGACTTATTCTCTCCGTTCAGTGTGTACAGGGGTGTCAGACAAGGCTGTGCGCTGTCAGGCATGTTATACACTTTAGCCATAGAACCCCTGTTAAATAAACTAAGATCTGATGTGTGTGGACTGTGTATGCCAAAATGTGCTAATGTTTTTAAGTTATCAGCATACGCCGATGATGTCATTGTCATAATCAGTGAACCAAATGATGTCAATGTGATGTTGAAGATTTTAGATGATTTTAAAACTCTTTCTTCAGCAAAGGTTAACTGGAAAAAAAGTGAAGCCATATTATTTGGAAAATGGCCAAAAGGTGAACCAAGAGTTCCTGATGGACTAAACTGGACAAGAGATGGTTTTAAATATCTAGGAGTTTTTTTAGGAAATGAAAGTGTTGTAAAAAAGAATTTTGAAGGCACTGTTGAAAAGGTCAAAGGGCGACTGGATAAGTGGAGGTTTTTACTCCCTAAAATTTCCTATAAAGGTAGAATTTTGATCATAAACAATCTGGTTGCCTCTGCACTTTTGCACCGCCTAGCCTGTATAGATCCCCCAGTAGATGTACTGATGAAAATCCAGTCAATGTTAATCGATGTCTTCTGGGACAGAATGCACTGGGTATCAAAAAGTGTGTTGTATCTATCAAAAGACGAAGAGGGACTTGGTTTGATACACTTGCAGAGCAGAACGGCTGCATTTCGTCTGCAATACGTACAGAGACTTTTAAAGTGCTCTTCAGAGTCCAGTTGGATGGCGGCTGCATGTGCGATCCTCCGGAATATTGAAGGGCTAGGACTGGACAAAACTTTATTCTGGTTGGACTCTCAAAGATTGAAACTATCTAATTCTCCAGTTTTTTATCGTAATTTATTTAAAGTCTGGTCTCTGTTTAAGAAAAGTAGGGAAAGCAATGTTGCTTCTCTGTTTTGGTTACTTCGAGAACCATTGGTCGGTGGCTCACGTTTGGACTTATCACGTGAGTTTTCTTTTGCCATACCAGAAAGGACTTTGTGTAACGCCAAGTTGACAGAAATTGATCATCTACATCAAGTAGCGGGACCTGCTTTTAGGAATGCGACCGCGATTGCTGAGCATTTAGGACTCAAATCATGCCGTATAGTAGAAAAAGCACTGGAAAAGTGGAGATCGGCCCTCACTGAGGAAGAGACAGAACTGCTGGATCATTACTCACAGGGGTTAATAATGCCTGACTGTAAAGACCCTTTTCCGAAGTTGGGTATTTCTCCCATTTTGGGAGAACACAACAGCATGTTTTATATTGTAAAGAAATAATGATTGTGGGTTCAAATGTTGTACTTGGAAAAGAATTGTACAAGGTTTGTGTAAAAGCTTTTAATAAGAAATCTTTAGATAACAAGTGTGATACACCATGGCGAAATATACTTAATCTTGCTGTCGATGAAAAGCCAGAATGGAGAGCCTTGTATAAGTCACCATTAGTCAAAAAAACTGGGGATTTACAGTGGAGAGTGTTACATGGTGCTATTGCAGTAAATGCATTTGTCTCCTTGATCAATTCTGAAGTGACTGAAGGCTGCCCTTTTTGTTTGGAGAAAGAGACTATTTTTCATGCTTTTATGCATTGTGGGAGGTTAAAACCTTTATTTGATATTTTGAGAGAACTCTTTGATTCTTTTGATGAGGTTTTTTCAATGAAAGTGTTTATTTGTGGATTTAAATATGTGAAAAAATTTCGTCATAGGTGTCAAATGTTGAATTTCTTGTTAGGTCAGGCAGGGTTAGGCCGCCTAAGCAACACACGCCTGCCGCCTTAACTACGTCGTCAAAAAAAATTATATGAGCGATATCCGCCGAGTTACTCTGTCCTGTTTTCTCCATTTCAATCTTTAAATATGTGATAAGCCTTCGTGTTCGCTTCAGTCTTGATATCAGCACGTTCTTCCGCAGCGGCGCCAAGCACGTCAGAACAAACAGAAGACAGGGTGTGTGTGTGTTCATCTGAGCCTCATTGGTCTGTCACTGCTCGTCAATGTCAGAATATTTGAGATGACCAATCAAATCAAAGTAGGCGGGCTTTATGTTCACAGCGCAAATTTTAGTAGAGAGCGACTCATAGACAGGAGCGACTCGACGCACTTCAGTTTACGGTCGGTCAAGTGCGAGATAAGATGTAAGTTGCTAAACTAAACATTTCCTGTGTGACTGTTTTTTTTAGGTTATAAATGTTAAACGAATCACAAACATAATCAGGCAAACTAATCAACTTTTGTCTGTTTTCGCCATTTTGAACTGAAAATAGACCACTATGTGACGTGACTCATGTAATGTAACGTTAGCCTAATAATTAGTTTACTGTCATTGTGAGGGGACAAGACACATTAACCAGGGTACCCGCGGGATCTTAAAAGCATTGAAAAATAATCTCAAATTAAGGCTTTAAAAGCCTTGAATTTGGTATACAAAGTCTTGGATTTCGTTACAAAAGTATTATATATGTTTTGCCTTTACTAGGATTTACTAGGATTAAGTTCACCATAACAAAATTAACTGTTACTAAAGATTCATGCAACGTTGAGTGCACCTCGCACTCCACGTCATAGCAGAAAGCGCGAAAGCGTGCGCACCGTTACTATGGTTGTAACGCTAAGGTCAAAGGTCACACAAATAAATGAGGCGGGATCAATCACCATTTGCCAACAATTATATTCCCCTTAGGTCAAGTATACATTTTATCACCATACAACAAGCAAAACCTCATAAATGTGCACCAACTCAAAGTCCAGAGTTATCCCAATTGTCCATGGTCCATCACCATTGTAGGTGTTTAAGATGTTATAAGTACATCGTCCATGTTTGTTCGCCAAGGGTTAATTCCATGGAAAAAGTGTCTTTTGTTCAGAAGTCCAGATACACTTCCACGTTGAAGATAACAACAAGAGCTTGAACAAGTTGAGAACCCTCAATATCAAGCAGATACCAAAACCCTCTGGTCAAAATAAAACAAACAATATAACATGAGGTTCAGCAAGAAAAATACTTTTGCACAATATACCTTTGTTAATAATAAGGAAACAAATAAAATCAACTCACATTGAGAAGTTGAACACAAATGTTCCTCAACAGGGTTTTCCAAGCATGGAAAGAGCATGTGCTCTCAGCTAACAGGTATCCCTAACTCACACTTCCCTCTTCCTTTTACACTCTTGTGTAGAGATAAGGGCTCCCTAGTGCCCTCTAATGGCCTGGAGTAAAATTGCAACTCTCATTCACCATAGGAGACAGGTGACAGTTTACTAGAACTGTTACACACACCCCCTCTCAAAAGAAGGCCTGACCTGGCCGTAAAACTTTTTCAGATTTTCTACATGGTATGTCTCAACTTGTTTAGGTTCGGTTAACAGCTCAACTCTGTAGTTTACCTTATTCAACTGTTTCAAAACTCTGGCAGGCCCATGCCACTTAGGTGCTAGTTTGGCCATAAAGGCATCCCTTGCATGAGACAACGGGTGAGTACGAACCCAGACGAGTTCCCCTTCCTGGAAGGTCTCCTGCCTCCTCTTCAGGTTGTAGTACCTCTGTTGTCTGCTCTGGGCTTTCGCAACATTCTCCTTTACTCTCTCCAGAAGTGACTGCTGACGTTCAACAACTTCATACGCAGATTGGTCGGGATCAGGCGAACGATATTGGAACAGTTCAAGGGGTCCTTTCAACTTGCGTCCTAGAGCGATTTCCGCTGGGGTATACTTCGTACTCTCCTGCCAAGCTGAATTGATTGCAAACCTGAACTCATGTATCCAATGGTCCCAATTCCGATGATTGTCCTTGACATATGAGGCAATCATGGTCTTAAGAGTTTTGTTTACCCTTTCTGTCAGGTTAGTCTGCGGATGGTATGCAGTGGTAAGTTTTTGAATGGCCCCCCATTGTCTACAGGTAGCGTTCAGAAGTTGTGAGGTAAATTGTGGTCCTCGGTCTGATACCAAATACGTAGGTACCCCCCAACGGGTAAAGATATCTTTGATAAGGATGTTAGTTATCAAAGGTGTCTTAGCCGACCGCAAAGGGAACACCTCGACCCATTTGCTACAGTAATCCACAGAAACCAGTAAATACTCATTCAACTTCTTGCTCCTTGGAAATGGTCCCATAAGATCAATGCCAATCATATATCCAGGTTCTTTTACCGGAGTAGATTGAAGGGTTCCAGAAAGTTTGGATATACGTGGCTTGTATTGTTGACAGGTTTGGCATTGTTTGCAGTGATCCCACACATCTCGCTGGATTTCTGGCCAGTACCCCACGTTGAGTAGTCTACGCAATGTTTTCATGCGACCCAGATGCCCACTTAAAGGATTGTCATGTGCAAACTGGAGAAACTGCTGCCGGAGATCCTTTGGGATGACTACTTGCAAAGTATGACCCTCTTGACTTTCAGGGACACATCTGAACAGAAAACTGTTCTGTACAACGTAATGGATACGTTGGGGATCGATAGGGTTAAGCTTTGCTTCATCCCACAGAGGCTGCAATGATTGATCACTTTTTTGACTTCGACCGAGTTCTTCCCAGTTGATCGATAAGTCTCCATTAACATCCTTTGCCTGGCATACCGCAACACTTCCCAGTGGCTCTCCCTCAGGCATTGCACGGGACAACGAATCAGGCACAACATTACATCTCCCTTTCCGGTATCTGACAGTAAAGTCGAATCCCTGGAGTCGAATAGCCCACCTAGTAAGTCTCGAGGTTGGACGAGGATGGTTGAATACCCAAGTGAGTGCGGCATGATCAGTAAGAACTTCAAAGGGTTGCCCTTCTAGATACTGTCGCCATTTCTCAACTGCCCAGACGACAGCGAGGCACTCCTTCTCTGAAACAGCATATGTCTTTTCAGCTCCTTGAAGCAGACGGGATGCATAAGCGATGACATGTTCTCCCTTTTCCGAATCCTGAGTCAGTACAGCCCCAAGTCCTAAATCGCTAGCATCGGTCTGCACTTTAAAGGATCTACTTGAGTCTGGGGGCACCAGAACCGGGGCCTTTTGCAGGGCATCTTTCAAATCTTCAAAAGAATGTTGGCACTCTTTAGTCCAGTTCCATGGTACACCTTTCCTTTTAAGTGCATGAAGCGGAGCAGCACGTTCTGAAAAATATGGAATAAATCGGTGATACCACCCAGCAAGACCTAGGAATTGCTCAACTCCCTTAATGTTTTTAGGCACAGGAAAATTCTTGACAGCATCCACTTTGGAATCCTCTGTCTTGATGCCTTCCGCTGAAATGACATGTCCTAAGAAAGTCAGTGACTTCCTTACCAATTTACATTTCTTAAGATTAAGGGTTAGGCCAGCCAATTCCAGCACGACAAACACCTTCGTCAGATCCTGGATGTGTTGCTGAATGTCTCTGGAGTACACAACAATGTCATCTATATACACGAAACAACATTTGCCAATAAGATCTTGTAGAACTTTGTTCATGAGTCTTTGGAATGTTGCTCCAGCATTTTTCAACCCAAATGGTAGACGGACAAACTCATACTGGTTGTACTTTGTAACAAAAGCAGTTTTTTGGATGCTACTCTCATCCATCACCACTTGCCAGTACCCAGTCTTGAGATCTAGGGTACTAAATATTGTTGCTCCGTAAACAGACTCCAAGATCTCTTGTATCTGAGGCATGGGAAAACCATCTAGTGGGGTTTTGGCATTCAGTGCTCGAAAATCCACACAGAAACGCATTCCACCATCCTTCTTGGGCACAAGCACTACTGGAGCTGACCATGGGGAGACAGATGGTCGTATTACCCCTTTATTCAGCATGGCTTTGACTTCCTCATCAATAAAGTTTTGCTTATTGATTGAAACGGGATATGCTCTTTTCCGTACTGGAACAGGGTCATTAGTTATAATCTGGTGCTTAATGATAGAGGTTTTACCTAATGTATCTGTACAGACAGTCGGCCAATTAAACAACAACCCCTCTAAACGCCTCTTCTCTGTACGGGATGCATCCGCAAGACCCACCAACTCCTTGATGGCAGCTGTGGTATCGCTAGATACTTGTACTATCGGCAGTGCACAGTGTAGGTTAACTGATGATGGTTGGTCATAACATGAAAAAGGATGTACTGTTTCTTTCTCTCCAGGCAATGAATATGTGGAGGAGTCAAAATCCAACTTGACTCTGCATGTTACCAGGAACTCAAGGCCTAATATGAGCTGAAAAGCTAAGTCCTCATCTCTCATGATGAATAGTCGCACTGGGTTTGTGCATCCTTGCAAGGCACACTCCCAAGTAACTTCACCCAATGCCCTCTGGACATGTCCATTGGCAAGGGTAAATGTCTGTCCCCGACTAGACCGCCAAGACTCCGTCTCATCCTTCCATCTCCTCCACAATGACTCCTGGATTAATGAATAGGAGCTGCCTGTATCCAGGACGGCTTCACAAGATTGGCTACGCAAAATTATAGTCAAGGTTAGAAGTTTGACATTACCTCTGGTCACTAATGCCATGCTGTGACTTCCGGGTTTTCCTCTGCTATACCTATCTTGGCCTCCTCTTCTGGAAGACTGTTCAGCCTGACGTTGCTTCCAGAAGGCCCTTTCCTCAGCAAGGTCTCGCTCTACCAAAGCTCCTGTACGCACCAGGTCATCAAAGGTATTCACTGTTCCTCTCAAAATACTAGCAATACGGGGATTACAGTTTCTTAAGGCAGCCTGCAGAATCTCTCTCTCAGACATCGTTGGTTTCAGTCTAAGGCATAAGGCTCGATACTGGAAAGCAAATGTTCGAAGATCCTCATCAATCCCTTGTTTTCTCTCTCTTATCCTCCTTTCCGCTTCAACCTCATGATCATCAGGTAAAAAGGACCGCAAAAAGGCAGTTTTGAACTGACTCCATGTTTTAACTTGTGCTTTCTCAGCCACCCACCAATCCTTGGCGGTATGTGTCAGTACTGATGGCAGAGTTGCTAATATTTCAGCATCACTCATGGGTCGGACAGCCAGATACTCTGCACATTTTTCCAGATAGGCTATCGGGTCTTCATCTCCGGTGCTCCCAAATTTAGGGAATTCAATTTTAACAGCCATTCTATAAGGCAGCTGGTGTAGCATTGTAGTTAGATGTACATCTGGTGTTGATGTGGTAGTTGGTGTGGAGGTAGATTCAGGTGTAAGACAAAGCGAAGATTTAAGATGGTTGTCTCTTCTTTTCATGCAATCCATTATTGTTTTACCCATCTCTTGTAGCTGGTCTTCTATGGTTCTCTTCAGGCGGTTAGTCTTTTCTTCTACAAAATCAACAAGATCTTCTTCCAACTTCTTCACACTTTGGTTGAGTGATGATTGAGTGGTCATTAGCTGTATCAAGTCTGGCTTCATCCCCTCAATAGCAATTAAACGCCGGTCATATTGCTGAAGATAATTCTGAACAGAGGAGTCCACTTCATGAACACGTTCTATACTCTCTTTCTCCATATGACCAATTCTGACCTCCAGTTGTCTCACCTTTGTTGCAATAGTAAGACTGATCAGACTTTCATCCTCCTCTTCTGGTGGTGGTGGCGGAAGACAACTTGAGTCATTGTCTTCTTCTGGAACAGCCACTCCTCCTTCTGACTCTAAATACAGGCTGTTGAATGAACAAATCAGCTCTCGAACTGGCTCACGTCGGGTTACAAAAGGTTCAGAAGTATAGTCTGGTTCCATTTTGAGATTAGACTCAACGTTGTCTCATGCAAAGGCATCAACCAAGTCTTAAAGTAAAATATGAGGCAGTTATCAGTCACAACCCATATATTCTTAAATTGCAACCAAGCCCTTGAATAAACACACATGGGGGAAAAATAAGCTTATTCAAAGAAAACATACGTTTCAAAAAAGCACACTCTCATTTCACTCTTGAGGAAAATTGTTAGGATGGTGATTCAGGTCCCTGTTCGGGTGCCAATTATGTAACGCTAAGGTCAAAGGTCACACAAATAAATGAGGCGGGATCAATCACCATTTGCCAACAATTATATTCCCCTTAGGTCAAGTATACATTTTATCACCATACAACAAGCAAAACCTCATAAATGTGCACCAACTCAAAGTCCAGAGTTATCCCAATTGTCCATGGTCCATCACCATTGTAGGTGTTTAAGATGTTATAAGTACATCGTCCATGTTTGTTCGCCAAGGGTTAATTCCATGGAAAAAGTGTCTTTTGTTCAGAAGTCCAGATACACTTCCACGTTGAAGATAACAACAAGAGCTTGAACAAGTTGAGAACCCTCAATATCAAGCAGATACCAAAACCCTCTGGTCAAAATAAAACAAACAATATAACATGAGGTTCAGCAAGAAAAATACTTTTGCACAATATACCTTTGTTAATAATAAGGAAACAAATAAAATCAACTCACATTGAGAAGTTGAACACAAATGTTCCTCAACAGGGTTTTCCAAGCATGGAAAGAGCATGTGCTCTCAGCTAACAGGTATCCCTAACTCACACTTCCCTCTTCCTTTTACACTCTTGTGTAGAGATAAGGGCTCCCTAGTGCCCTCTAATGGCCTGGAGTAAAATTGCAACTCTCATTCACCATAGGAGACAGGTGACAGTTTACTAGAACTGTTACATGGTTACTAGGCAAGTGAGTTACAGAACAAGATAGTAACGTTAGCCAAGCGTAGTTTGTCGTCTGAAATAGGAAAGTTTCAGTTTAATCCGCTGTGGCCACAAATGCCAGAATTCAATAATTTAACCCCCAAATCAGAGCTTTTCTGTTAAAAGAACTTGTTTTCTACCCGGTCTTTTCAATAGTAGCTGGCAACCATGCGCGCGCGCTCTCTACACTGCTCAATAAGCGCGGATGATCTGAAAACACAGACAAGCTGGAGTTCAGCAATCTTCATTTGAGATTTTTAAATTGAAGTGTCTTTCAGTCGGTCTATGTTCTGTCACGAGCCGCTTGCGCTGTTTGTGCGAACAAAATGCAGGCTGATATCCAGTGTTTTTAATGTTGATGCAATGTTTCCCGAATATCCACACGATTTCAAATGTGACATTGATTTTATACAACAGTTAAAAGACAAAACAAAAGGGTAACATTAAGTGATTTACTACGTTTAAAATAGTATAGTCAGGCTTATTGTTATTGCTCTATTTTGCAACGAAATCTGTGGCTTTGAACGAATCGTGAGATTCAATGAATGACTCGATGACACACATAATGAGTTACCGCCACCTATTGGGGATTTTAATATAATATTTTTGTTAATATTAAACGATTTTTTGTCACGGAACACACACTGGAGGCAGAAAATCCAAAAGCAGTAGTTTAATATAAAAGGGCAATCCAAACTCTTAGTCATCCAGGCAGGGGTCAAAAGTCCAATAAGGCAATCCAAAACATAAAATACAAACGAGAACCAGTATGATACAAATAACGGAAGTGTGGGGACATAATACAAGGACTCCGTGACACATACTGAAACAGACAGGGTTATATACACAGGGAATCGACAATGATAATGGGGAATTGGCTGAGTGCAATGATCAGTGATAAGAAACAGCTGAGTGCAATGATGAGACAAAGGATCGTGGGAAATGTAGTTCATAAGTGAAGGACACCGTGGGAAAGGAGGACATCTAGTGGACATCAGGGGAACACAAACCCAACACTGTGACATAACCCCCCCTCTACGGAGCGGCTACCAGACGCTCCATGACAACAACAAGAAACACAGAAAACACAACACAATATAATACAAGAGGTTCAGGAGGGAGGTGGAACGGTGGAGGATCAGGGGGAGGGAAGGTGGGCCAGGTCCATGAAGGGAGACAGGAACAAGGAGTGAGGGTTTAACCGGGGACCGGGGCAAAACAAAAAATCTATCGGGCATCCAGGGGTAAACACAAAGTCTATCGGGATGCCAGGGCGAGACGCAAAGTCCATCGGGCGGCCAGGGCGAGACGCAAAGTCCATCGGGCGGCCAGGGCGGCGAAGACCCCTCGGGCGGCCAGGGCGGCGAAGACCCCTCGGGCGGCCAGGGCGGCGAAGACCCCTCGGGCGGCCAGGGCGGCGAAGACCCCTCGGGCGGCCAGGTCGGCGAAGACCCCTCGGGCGGCCAGGGCGGCGAAGACCCCTCGGGCGGCCAGGTCGGCGAAGACCCCTCGGGCGGCCAGGGCGGCGAAGACCCCTCGGGCGGCCAGGGCGGCGAAGACCCCTCGGGCGGCCAGGGCGGCGAAGACCCCTCGGGCGGCCAGGGCGGCGAAGACCCCTCGGGCGGCCAGGGCGGCGAAGACCCCTCGGGCGGCCAGGGCGGCGAAGACCCCTCGGGCGGCCAGGGCGGCGAAGACCCCTCGGGCGGCCAGGGCGGCGAAGACCCCTCGGGCGGCCAGGGCGGCGAAGACCCCTCGGGCGGCCAGGGCGGCGAAGACCCCTCGGGCGGCCAGGGCGGCGAAGACCCCTCGGGCGGCCAGGGCGGCGAAGACCCCTCGGGCGGCCAGGGCGGCGAAGACCCCTCGGGCGGCCAGGGCGGCGAAGACCCCTCGGGCGGCCAGGGCGGCGAAGACCCCTCGGGCGGCCAGGGCGGCGAAGACCCCTCGGGCGGCCAGGGCGGCGAAGACCCCTCGGGCGGCCAGGGCGGCGAAGACCCCTCGGGCGGCCAGGGCGGCGAAGACCCCTCGGGCGGCCAGGGCGGCGAAGACCCCTCGGGCGGCCAGGGCGGCGAAGACCCCTCGGGCGGCCAGGGCGGCGAAGACCCCTCGGGCGGCCAGGGCGGCGAAGACCCCTCGGGCGGCCAGGGCGGCGAAGTCCCCTCGGGCGGCCAGGGCGGCGAAGTCCCCTCGGGCGGCCAGGTCGGCGAAGACCCCTCGGGCGGCCAGGTCGGCGAAGACCCCTCGGGCGGCCAGGGCGGCGAAGACCCCTCGGGCGGCCAGGGCGGCGAAGACCCCTCGGGCGGCCAGGGCGGAGCAGACACCGGCTCAGGAACAGCAGACACCGGCTCAGGAACAGCAGACACCGGCTCAGGAACAGCAGACACCGGCTCAGGAACAGCAGACACCGGCTCAGGAACAGCAGACACCGGCTCAGGAACAGCAGACACCGGCTCAGGAACAGCAGACACCGGCTCAGGAACAGCAGACACCGGCTCAGGAACAGCAGACACCGGCTCAGGAACAGCCACAAGAACTGTAATAGTCACAAAAACAGACACAAACACAGAAACAGACACTGGCTCTGGAACAGACACTGGCTCTGGAACAGACACTGGCTCTGGAACAGACACTGGCTCTGGAACAGACACTGGCTCTGGAACAGACACTGGCTCTGGAACAGACACTGGCTCTGGAACAGACACTGGCTCTGGAACAGACACTGGCTCTGGAACAGACACTGGCTCTGGAACAGACACTGGCTCTGGAACAGACACTGGCTCTGGAACAGACACTGGCTCTGGAACAGACACTGGCTCTGGAACAGACACTGGCTCTGGAACAGACACTGGCTCTGGAACAGACACTGGCTCTGGAACAGACACTGGCTCTGGAACAGACACTGGCTCTGGAACAGGCATTGGCTCAGCCTCCGGCTCTGGAACAGGCATTGGCTCAGCCTCCGGCTCTGGAACAGGCATTGGCTCAGCCTCCGGCTCTGGAACAGGCATTGGCTCAGCCTCCGGCTCTGGAACAGGCATAGGCTCTGGAACAGGCATTGGCTCTGCCTCCGGCTCTGGAACAGGCATAGGCTCTGGAACAAGCATTGGCTCTGCCTCCGGATCTGGAACGGGCAATGGCTCTGCCTCCAGCTCTGGAACAGCAGACACTAGCTCCGGCTCTGGAACAGCAGACATGGGCATGTCCAGGATCCGAACCAGACGCTCCAGATAGTCCAGATCCAAGAAGGCAGACGGCACTGGCTCTGCCTCCGGCTCTGGAACGGATACTGGCTCTGCCTCCGGCTCTGGAACAGGCATTGGCTCTGCCTCCGGCTCTGGAACCGGCAATGGCTCTGCCTCCGGCTCTGGAACCGGCAATGGCTCTGCCTCCGGCTCTGGAATGGGCACTGGCTCTGCCTCCGGCTCTGGAACGGCCATTGGCTCTGCCTCCGGCTCCGGCTCTGGAACAGCAGACACTGGTTCCGGCTCTGGAACAGCAGACACGGGCATGTCCAGGATCCGAGCCAGACGCTCCAGATAGTCCCGGCCCAGGAAGGCGGACGGAACGTGAACAGTCTCTCGCTGGGCAGACGTGACGTGAACAGTCTCTCGCTGGGCAGACGTGACGTGAACAGTCTCTCGCTGGGCAGACGTGACGTGAACAGTCTCTCGCTGGGCAGACGTGACGTGAACAGTCTCTCGCTGGGCAGACGTGACGTGAACAGTCTCTCGCTGGGCAGACGTGACGTGAACAGTCTCTCGCTGGGCAGACGTGACGTGAACAGTCTCTCGCTGGGCAGACGTGACGTGAACAGTCTCTCGCTGGGCAGACGTGACGTGAACAGTCTCTCGCTGGGCAGACGGAACGTGAACAGTCTCTCGCTGGGCAGACGGAACGTGAAGATTCTCTGACTGGGCAGACGGGACGTGAACAGTCTCTGACTGGGTAGACGGGACGTGAACAGTCTCTGACTGGGCAGACGGGACGTGAACAGGCTCTCGACCACCTCCTCCACTGCGACCTCCACGGGTTCCACGAAACTTAACTAATCGGGTCCCCTTAAAAAACTCCCTTCTCTCCCGCTCGGTGGCTGGGGAAGAGATATTGAGAAACATACCGCTGGATCTTGTGTGACGGAGTCCTTCTGTCACGGAACACACACTGGAGGCAGAAAATCCAAAAGCAGTAGTTTAATATAAAAGGGCAATCCAAACTCTTAGTCATCCAGGCAGGGGTCAAAAGTCCAATAAGGCAATCCAAAACATAAAATACAAACGAGAACCAGTATGATACAAATAACGGAAGTGTGGGGACATAATACAAGGACTCCGTGACACATACTGAAACAGACAGGGTTATATACACAGGGAATCGACAATGATAATGGGGAATTGGCTGAGTGCAATGATCAGTGATAAGAAACAGCTGAGTGCAATGATGAGACAAAGGATCGTGGGAAATGTAGTTCATAAGTGAAGGACACCGTGGGAAAGGAGGACATCTAGTGGACATCAGGGGAACACAAACCCAACACTGTGACATTTTTAACATTGCCTATTTATTGAACATTGTTTTATTTAAGGAATTATTTATTTTTTAAAGGTATTACAAAGGTAAAAAAATGAAATGGAAAAATTGATTAAAGGGGGCAAATATTGTCCCTTAATGGAAAAGGTGTGACTGCAGTCTAAGTGGAAGAGGGGTACGGCACTCTAAACAATTGGTTATGCAATTCCAAATCCCCCACCACCACCACCACCACCTTAACTAACACATTTTCTGCGGGAAACCCTGGGTCAGGCAAAAATGGCGATTTATACCACAAGAAAGGAAACAATTGAGCAAAATGTTTGCAACAGTTTGGTAGCAATTTTTGTAAAATTAGTCAAATCTAGGATTTTGATTGATTATCATTATTATAGATTAATGCATGATTTTTTATCCTTTGAGGTAAGATGGTGTTTAAATAAGGTTCTTTGTGAAATTGTTGAAGAAGAGTTGCTGTTTTCTATTTTTTAAGATTTTTTTTTTATTGGTTTTTATTTAATGATGTTGTTAGGCAGTTTGTAATAATAGTTGTGTAAATTGTAATAAAAAGGGTTTTGAAAATCAAAAATCTCTCTCTCTCTCTCCATCTCTCCCTCTCTCTTTCCATCTCTCTCTCTCTCTCTCTCTCTCTCTCATCTCTCTCTCTCTCTCTCTCTCTCTCTCTCTCTCTCTCTCTCTCTCTGTGCGCATGTGCGAGCGAAGGTGAGAGTGTGGAGTGCGTGGTGAGTGCGAGCTGTGTTTGTGCCCGCTGTGGCTTCTTTTTCAAACTTCTATTTTTTATGTTGTAGGTGTTTTTGTTTGTGTGTGTTTTTGTTAAAATTGTATGTGTTGCGACTGGGTGATAAATTTGGTTTGAGGGCGTTTTACGCCGGTGTTTTCGTACACCATGGCGGCTCCCACAGGTGGAGTTTTAGATTCCCTCACGCGTCGGCATGGAGTTAAAATCGTGGCGGCGGGAACTGCAGAGGAATGTAGTTTAGCTGTTGGAAATGTGATTGGGCATGCATGCGTTTTGGCTGCTTCAAAGATGAACAATGCAATTGTACTTTTTTTGAGCACAGTGGAAAAGGCAAATGAGGTAGTGGTAAAGGGCATTGAATTGCGGGGTTCATTTGCATCTGTACTCCCCCTGTCCACACCAGCTAAAAAGGTGATTTTGTCCAATGTTCCACCTTTTATCAAGGATGAAGTGTTGGTAAGAGAACTTTCGCGGTTTGGTAAACTTGTTTCACCTGTTAAGAAGATCGCTATTGCTAGCAAGTCTGAACTGTTGAAACATGTTGTTTCCTTTAGAAGATTTACTTACATGGTTTTAAACAATGGGAATGAACTTGATCTGAATTTGAAATTCAGAATAGATGATTTTGATTACACAGTATTTGTGTCGACTGACTCTATGAGGTGTTTTGGATGTGGAAAGACGGGTCATCAGATTCGTGCTTGTCCGACCGGTAACGTGAACGCGAATGTCAATAAACCGGGGCCTTCGGGTGTACAGCCTGAAGTGGTTCATTCTAAAGAGGCTGATAAATTAAGCTCTACTGATGTTGGGGTAAATCAGGAGCCTGCAGTCGAAATAAGAAATGGAAAAAATGTAATTGAAGAACAGGTCACTGAACAGTTAGATTCGGTGGAAAATGAGTCTAATGAGAACAGTGAGTCGGTTCCAGTGAGTCAGATGAACGATGCTGATTCTGCCGCTGAAAGTCCGAATAAGCAGGATAATGTTTTATTGATGGAAGTAGATCAAAGCTTGTTTAAAACACCCCTGAAAAGGAAGATGAGAAGCGATTGTATTGTTAATAAACAAGTAAGAAAAACAAAAGCACAGGCCAGTGAATCTGACCAGGGTGCTGGAAGTGAGAGTGACTCTTCTGATTCCACTGCTTCGATGTGTTCTCAGAGTGATTGGCCATGTCACGACTGCAGCACTGAAAAAATCAAGTCCTTTTTAAGAGTGACAAAAAATCTGAGAGGTGTACAAGTCGTTGATTACTTTCCAAATCTTAAAAGATTTGTTGAAGTGACTAAGAGTTCAATGACTGAAGGATGTTTCTTAGATAAAGAAGTGTATCGTCTTAAGAAATTTGTCACCAAAGTTCAAAATCAATTGACTAATGGCGATAATGAAGACTAATTTAATGATGCATGGGACCTGTCTCTTACTCAGCTTTTTATGGATAATCTTATTCCAAGCTATGGGTGAATTTCGCATTGCCTCATTAAATGTGAATGGAGCCAGAGATGTAAGGAAAAGATTGGAAATATATGAGGTAGTGAGACAGAAAAAAATTGATGTTTTTTTCATGCAAGAGACCCATAGTGATGATAGAAATGCTGTTGAATGGCTCAAAGAATGGAATGGTTCATCCTTTTTAAGCCATAATACTTCCCTCAGTGGTGGTGTTGGTATTTTATTTGATAAGAACTTTGTTCCCAGTTCATTTAAAATGGAGGAGATTATTAAAGGAAGAATTTTAAAAGTGATTGCGAACTTTGAGCATTCTGTATTTATTTTTATTTGTATTTATGCCCCAAGTCAACCAATACAAAGAATGTGTTTTTTAGATACTCTTTGTAAAACTTTGGAAGAGTGTAAAGGGGAAGAATACTTGTTTTTGGGGGGTGATTTTAATTGTGCTGTAAGCAGTTTAGACAGAAATCATATTGAGCCACATATGCCATCACGCAGGAGACTCATTCAAATGATTGAAACGCATGATTTGAGTGATGTTTGGAGAAATTTTAATAAAGATGTTAGACAATATACTTGGGTGCATGCTCGTGATAACTTGTTATCATTAGCAAGGTTAGACAAGTTATATGTTTTTAAACATCATCTTAATATTTTTAAAAGATGTTTTATTTCTCCGGTTGGTATCTCAGATCACAGTTTAATAGGATACGAAATCTCTATGAATTCTGTTAAACCAAATAGTGCATATTGGCATCTTAATACCACTCTTTTAGAAGATAGTCATTTCAAAGAAATTTTAGATTGTTTTTGGATAAATTTTAGAAGGGAAAAGAATGATTTTCAATCTTTAAAGAACTGGTGGGAGTTTGGAAAAGTTCGAATAAAACAACTGTGTCAACAATACACCCTGAATGTCACTAAAGAATTGACTAGATCTGTTCAGATTTTAGAAGCTGAAGTTTTAAGACTTCAAAGTTCAACACAAACTGGAAATCAAGACCTTATTGATGACTTTAAACATAAAAAATCTGCTTTATCGGATCTGTTGGGGTTAAAAGCACAAGGAGCATTAATAAGATCACGTTTTCAAAACTCAAATGAGATGGATGCTCCATCCAAATTTTTCTTTGGGTTAGAAAAGAAAAATGGGCAACGACGTTTTATTAACGTTTTACAATCTGAGAGTGGGATTTTACTTTCAGATCCAATTGAAATGCGTTTGAGAGCAGTTCGTTTTTATGAAAAGTTGTATAAAAATGAGTCCAAAGAAGATCAGTGTATAGAACAATCTTTTTTTAGAGATTTACCCCAGATTTCTGTAGAATCTAATGAGGATCTTAATAAACCCATAACTTTGGAAGAGTTGTATAAGAATCTTCAAAACATGGAATGTGGTCGAGTTCCTGGAATAGATGGACTTCCAATTGAGTTTTATAAGTCTTATTGGAGTATAATAGGTGAGGATTTATTGGAAGTTTTGAATATTAGTTTAACTGAAGGATGTCTACCTTTAAGCTGTCGAAGAGCAGTTCTCACTCTTTTACCAAAAAAAGGTGATTTAACTCAAATAACAAGTTGGCGACCTGTCTCTTTGTTGTGTTGTGATTATAAAATCCTTTCGAAGGTGTTAGCAACAAGACTTGGAAAGGTTTTAGAAGAGGTTATACATCCTGATCAGTCTTACTGCATCCCTGGCAGGTTAATATTCAATAATGTTTCTTTAGTTAGAGACATTTTTGAAGTAGTCAAAATATTTGGTTTAAATGCAGGCTTGATTTCCATCGATCAAGAGAAAGCTTTTGATCGTGTTGAACATGATTATTTATGGAAAGTTTTGAAAGCTTTCGGTTTTAATTCTATTTTTAGTGATAAAATCAAGACTTTGTATAATGACATTGAGGGTGTGTTGAAGTTTAATGGTGGCTTATGCGCTCCTTTTAAGGTTAAGCGTGGGATCAGACAAGGTTGTTCTTTGTCCGGAATGCTGTATGCACTGGCAATAGAACCTTTTTTAAATAAATTAAGAAAAGAGCTGATTGGTTTAGTAATTCCAAAATGTGATAATGCAATTAAGTTATCTGCGTATGCTGATGATATTGTTGTAATGATTGAAGGCCATAAAGACATACAAAGTTTAATAAGAATAGCCAATGATTTTGAATCTATTTCTTCGGCAAAAGTCAATTGGAAAAAAAGTGATGCAGTGCTGTTGGGAAAATGGAAAGAAAAAACGCCAGATCTACCAGGTGGTTTAATATGGAATAAAAATGGTTTTAAATATCTGGGGGTGCATCTGGGTGATGAAGTGACTGTGCAGAAGAACTGGGAAGGAGTGATTGAGAAGATAAAAGGACGGTTGGATAAGTGGAAGTGGCTGAAATCAACTATGTCTTATAGAGGAAGGGTGATTATAATAAATAATTTGGTTGCATCTTTTTTGTGGCATCGGTTGGCTTGTGTCGATCCACCAACTTATTTGTTGGCAAAGATACAATCAATTTTGGTCGATTTCTTTTGGGACAAATTACATTGGGTAATACAAAGCATTTTGTATTTACCAAAAGAGGAAGGTGGACAAGGGCTGGTCCATCTGCAAAGCAGAGTTGCTGCATTTCGGTTGAAGTTTTTGCAGAGTTTTTTGATAAGCTCAGAAAATGCAAGTTGGAGTACAGTAACCAGTCTCATTTTGAAATCTGTTAAAGAGATGAACCTCAGCAAATCCTTGTTTTTAATGGATCCTAAAAAGATTGACACTTCATGTTTACCAGTTTTCTATAAAAATCTTTTTAAAGTTTGGAGTTGTTTTAATGTAAAGAAGTCTGAAAATACAAACTCCTTATTTTGGTTGTTGGAAGAACCGCTGATATATGGTGCGAGACTGGATGTAATGAGCACAAGCAGCATATTTACTGAACTTCTTATTCAAGCTGGAATCACAACTTTAAAAGGACTTGTAACTTTGGTGGGAGCTGAACTTGCAGACGCTGAGGAAGTGACTGCTTGTTTGAAGATGAAATCTGTTCGAACAATGACTCAAATATTACAGAGGTTGCGATCTGTTCTTACATCTGAGGAGTCGAATACGCTCAAAGACTATTGTGAAGGACTTGTTTGTCCTAATGAGTTGGATTCCTTTCCTAAAGTTGTTATATCTCCCAGTTTAAATGATCATGTTGGAATCTTCTTACAATTGAAGAGTATGTGTTTAGTTTTTAATGATGTTAATGGAAAACAGCTATATAAGGCTTGTGTAAAGTTTTTCAACAAAAAAGGTTTACATCAAAAAATGGACACACCTTGGCGTGATGTTCTGAGGTTGGATGAAGGTGTTAGACCAGAGTGGAGAGCGTTATATAAGCCACCATTAACTAAAAAAACAGCTGACATTCATTGGAGGGTTTTACATGGAACTATCCCAGTCAATGCTTTCGTCTCTGTTTTAAATTCTGAATCAAGTCATGATTGTCCTTTTTGTTCAAACAGAGAGACTGTTTTCCACTGTTTTGCTTATTGTTTTAGGCTAAAGCCGTTGTTTGATAAGTTAAAAACAATTTTTAATTGTTTTAATGAAGTGTTTTCTGTGCAGACTTTTATTTGTGGTTTTAAGTATGTGAAAAGTACAAGTGGTGAATGTCAGCTGTTGAACTTTGGAAAAGCAAAAATGGCCATATACATTAGTAGGAGAAATCATATGGAACAAAAGAATGATAGTGATGTGGTACGAGTGTTTAAAGTAATGGTGAAGTCTAGAATTGTTGTTGATTTTCGATTTTATAAAGTAATGAATAACTTATTGAAGTTTGAATCTATATGGTGTAGAGAAGCCTTGTGCTCAGTTGTAAACGGAGAGTTGTGTTTTGCTTTAAGTTCGTAAAAATTGATTAACTGTGAAAAAATGTTTTAATGGTTGGTATTTTTTATTGTAATAAAAGTAATTTTGAAAAATCAAAAATCTCTCCATCTCTCTCTCTCTCTCTCTCTCTCTCTCTCTCTCCTCTCTCTCTCTCTCTCTCTCTCTCTCTCTCTCTCTCTCTCTCTCTCTCTCTCTCTCTCTCTCTCTCTCTCTCTCTCTCTCTCTTTCCATCTCTCTCTCTCTCTTTCCATCTCTCTCTCTCTCTCCCTCTCTCTCTTTCCATCTCTCTCTCTCTCTCTCTCTCTCTCTCTCTCTCTCTCTCTCTCTCTCTCTTTCCCTCTCTCTCTCTCTCTCCCTCTCTCTCTCTCCATCTCTCTCTCTCTCTCTCTCTCTCTCTCTCTCTCTCTCTTTCCATCTCTCTCTCTCTCTTTCCATCTCTCTCTCTCTCTCCCTCTCTCTCTTTCCATCTCTCTCTCTCTCTCTCTCTCCATCTCTCTCTCTCTCCCTCTCTCTCTTTCCATCTCTCTCTCTTTCCATCTCTCTCTCTCTTTCCCTCTCTCTCTCTCTCCATCTCTCTCTCTCTTTCCATCTCTCTCTCTCTCTCCATCTCTCTCTCTTTCCATCTCTCTCTCTCTCTCCATCTCTCTCTCTCTCTCCATCTCTCTCTCTCTCTCCATCTCTCTCTCTCTTTCCATCTCTCTCTCTCTCTCCATCTCTCTCTTTCCATCTCTCTCTCTCTCCATCTCTCTCTCTCTTTCCATCTCTCCATCTCTCTCTCTCTCTTTCCATCTCTCTCTCTCTTTCCATCTCTCTCTCTCTCTCCATCTCTCTCTCTCTCTCCCTCTCTCTCTTTCCATCTCTCTCTCTCTTTCCATCTCTCTCTCTCTTTCCATCTCTCCATCTCTCTCTCTCTCTTTCCATCTCTCTCTCTCTCTCTCCATCTCTCTCTCTGTCTCTCTCTCTCTCTGAGGATTGTGGGTAGCGGCGGGAGTGTTTGCATCAGAGCACGCTGTTTTTTCGGCGTTCCCTGTGTTTTTTTCCCCATTTCTCCTTATTTATAAACTGTTTTTAAGTGAAATTGTCAGTTTAATTTCGGAGCGCTGACTATACGGTCAGCGCAATCTGAACGTAGGTATGGAGTCAGGCAGTGATTTTACACGTTTGACCCTGGACCATGATTGCAAGTGTACGCCGGATGACTCCATGTCAATTGAGGACGTACTGATAGCGATCAGAGAGCAGGTCGGTGGTTTAAACATTAAATCTGCCTCAAGGATGAATAGAGCACTCGTTATTTTTCTTAAACAGGGTTCCCGCGGATCCTTAAAAAGTCTTAAATTAGATTTTTAAAATATAAGGCCATAAAAAGTCTTATAAAGTCTTATTTTTACTTATGAAAGGTCTTAAATTTTAGATGACACTTCAACTTAGACATATCTAAATGTTTTCCAAATTAAAACTATCTAATTAGCATAGTATTATTTTTTATTATTCCATCTTTGTGGATTTGCTTGTTCACGTGACAATTCGCATCACATTCGCGGCAGAATAACGTCTGTCTCCTGCACACGAGAGAGGAGAGAAGAAGAAAGTTGGCAAATGTCAGTTCAGTCGTAAGTTCATTCTTTATGTGCGTAGTGGTGTGCGATTGTCTATTATGATATTGTAATCATTGTTTTAACTATGTACGAGGCACTGTGAGCTGACATCGCATTTGTCTCTCGTGCTTTCACTGCGTGATGTGTCAGTGCAGTTATAGGTAGGCCTATGTCCCCAAATTAGTTTTTGTCTTATATTTATATCATATTATGTTCATATATTAGAATATCAGATCAGTAAGAGTGCCGTTTTCCCGTGCACATGTGTGATATATTTATGTTATACAATAGTTAAATTAAAAATAAATTAACATTGTGAGTTACTTTTTAGACACCATATTGTCAATATTGTTCGTTTTCCCTTTATTTCGCCGACTAGAATTTCAAAATGAAAACCGTAGCAGAGTCTCAATGCAACAGACACCGATGATTTCTTGACTGAAATCCACGTTTTGAACGAGTCATTTTAACGATTCAATGAACAATCACTTGTTTCTTTCCCGAATGAATCAGCCGTTTGAACAAATCGGTCGAATGAATGAATGACTCCCTCAACTCGCCGACGGTAGACAGTGACTTGCTGCCGCCTACTGGCGGTTTTAGTTTCATATTTAAAGTACCCTTTAATTAAAACGTTAAAATTAGAAATCATTTCATATTTAAATATTGAATATTGATTTAAAAAAAACTATCTCATAGCTTTATTTATGCAATTGTAAATGGAGTGTAAATATTAATGCCACTTCTGATGCTGCTTCGTCTCCTCTGCACTGCAAAGATGGATTTTGATTGAATGATTTAATTTGACTGGTAACGGTGGTACTGTATAATTATTGTGTAATTAAGTATTATTGTATAAATAAGTATAATTACTGTATAATTTAATTTGAATAATTTGAATGTTAGTATTTGACATAAAAGGTGATGCAGAACTCTAAATAAGTTTAGAAAAAAATTCCATAATAGGTGAAAAGGCCCCTGGAAATCAATTAAAGGTGGCAAATATTGCACATTAATTATTCATTTCTGTCACTGCTGTGAACTGACCACTGCATAGAATATGAAAAATATGAATATCTTCGTGAGTCTGCTGTCAACAACAGGCCTAAACCAGCCATGGCACCAGCACAAAAACACAAATCAGTAAAATATCATCTAATTATTATCAACAAAACGTTTAAAATATCCAGATATATTTTTGTCAATATTGCACACCCCTAATGTACGGTATTAATTTTGATTTCTTCAGGTCTTAAAAATGTCTTAAAAAGCCTTAAATTTGACTTTAAAAAGTGTGCAGGAACCCTGTTAAAGAAGTTTCAATGGTCGTTGAACTGTTAGAGAAAGGGCTTGTTGTGAATGATACTTTTTTACCGGTACTGCCTTTGTCAAATCCTTCTAAGAAAATTGTACTTTCAAACGTACCACCCTTCATAAAAGAAGGAATTTTAGGCAAATGGACACAAACACACACACACACACACACACACACACACACACACACACACACACACACACACACACACACACACACACACACACACACACACACACACACACACACACACACACACACA
>NW_027509198.1:660000-750000 GCF_051911475.1 Siphateles boraxobius | reverse complement strand
CCCACACACACCAGCCCTGCCTCACTCCACGGCCCTGCTGGAACACACACAAACACACACACACACATGTTGTGTGATGAAATGTGAGACAATGCGTGCGTTTATGATCCTGCAGAACAGTTTTCCTAAAGCACTGCCCACACTGATGCCGCGATAACTATTAGGGTCGAATCGATCACCTTTCTTAAATATGTGGGTGATGAGTCCTTCAGACCAGATCTCAGGGACGCTTCCGGACCAGAACACCAGATTAAATAATCTAGCTAGAGTTTTAATCATGCTGGGACTGCTGAGTTTAAGCATTTCATTACCAATGTGATCTTGTCCACAAGCTTTCTTTAGTTTAAGATTTTCAATGTGTTCTAATATTTCAGATATTGTTATAGATTTATCTAATGGATTTTGATCATTTTTAATTGTTTTCTCCAAGTCTTCTAATGTTTTCTGTATTTTACTCTGAGGTTGGTTAAGGTCAGCTGGTGCAATTTTTCGGTACAAATTTTCAAAGTAAGATTTCCAAATTGTGCCATTCTGGAGTGACATCTCTAATTTGGGTTTTTCGAGTTTTTTATATAGGTTCCAGAAAGTGTTATGATCTACCGAATCATCAATTTCATCAATTTTGGCTTTAAAATATTTTTCTCTTTTGTTGCACAAAAGTCTTTTGTAATTTTGCAGACAGTCTGAATAAGAAAGCCATAATGTCTGGCTGGACGGGTCTTTGTGCTTTTTGTTAGAGAGTCTCCTCAGCTCTTTCCTGAGACCTGCACATTCATCATCGAACCACACATCCTTTCTTATTCTCTGTTGATTTGCGTTATGTTTGCTTTGCGGTTTAATGTTAGATAGAGTTATCAATGTTTTGAATATGTAATTTAAGTTTTTTGTTGCTAAATTTATTCCATTTATATTTAAAGTGAAATCAGTGGACATAAATTCATCCAGCATTTTTAATATAGTAGGACTGTTCATATTTTCTTTGAATTGATCCGAGTTGGATTGATTCCATTTGAGTTTAGGTTTCAAAGGAAACAGTTTTTCAGAATCAAGTGGGGAAGTTTTAGTTATATCACATGAGGGTTTCAGATAAAGCACAGTTTGGCAGTGATCGGAGATCGGGAGCTGAGGTCTGACTGTGAAGGCATTAATAAAGCTTGGGTCAATATCAGTTATTGAATAATCAACCACACTGGTTCCTAATCTGGAGCAGTAAGTGAATCTACCTAAAGTAGATAATCAATCAATCAATTCCTCGCACTGTTCTGGCGTTTAAGTCTCCGCACCGAGGACATTTCCTCTGGACTGAAAGTGTAAGATGTCAGCCTGTAATGTTGGAAAACTGTCCTCTTCGTAATAGGGAGAGTCATGAGGGGGAATATAGACGGCACAGAGGTAAAGACTGGACTGTGAAATGATGGATTTCACTTCAAGCCAAATAGATGATTTTCCACTTTTAGCAATTTTAATCGAATGTTTTAGATCATCTTTGTGCCATATAAGTATTCCACCTGAGTCTCGGCCACATTTTATTTTAGAGTTTTTTAATGAAGGAACCATAATTTCTTTGTATCCTATTGGACACTGTAAAGTCTCATTACTACGACACCACGTCTCATGAAAGATACAGATGTCCATATCAGTTACACTGCTGAGTAAGTCTTGGTCTGCAGTCTTATTACCAAACGTAGAAGAGTGCAGACCTTGTATATTCCAACTACTGATTTTAAAAGATTTCATGGGTTCTTCTATAATGTGTGTATGTGTATATGTGTGTGTGCGTGTGTTAGTCAGGTTATGTCCTCAGTCTGGAGCAGATGATGTTCAGCAGATGTCTTATCTGGTTGAGTTCAGCGGCTGCAGGGTTCTGGGGTTGTTGAGCAGCCGCTGCGTAGCTCTTGTGTTGTGATGGAGGTCCGGGGGCCGGTCTGGGCCCCGCTGGAGGACGAGGGCTTCTCGGTGTTGTGTAGCTCCTGTGTTGTGATGGAGGTCCGGGGGGCGGTCTGGGCCCCGCTGGAGGACGAGGGCTTCTCGGTGTTGTGTAGCTCCTGTGTTGTGATGGAGGTCCGGGGGGCCGGTCTGGGCCCCGCTGGAGGACGAGGGCTTCTCAGTGTTGTGTAGCTCCTGTGTTGTGATGGAGGTCCGGGGGCCGGTCTGGGCCCCGCTGGAGGACGAGGGCTTCTCGGTGTTGTGTAGCTCCTGTGTTGTGATGGAGGGCCGGGGGACGGTCTGGGCTCTGCTGGAGGACGAGGGCTTCTCACTGTTGTGTAGCTCTTGTGCTGTGATGGAGGTCCGGGGGCCGGTCTGGGCCCCGCCGGAGGACGAGGGCTTCTCGCTGTTGTGTAGCTCCTGTGTTGTGATGGAGGTCCGGGGTACGGTCTGGGCTCTGCTGGAGGACGAGGGCTTCTCGGTGTTGTGTAGCTCCTGTGTTGTGATGGAGGGCCGGGGGCCGGTCTGGGCTCTGCTGGAGGACGAGGGCTTCTCTGTGTTGTGTAGCTCCTGTGTTGTGATGGAGGGCCGGGGGCCGGTCTGGGCTCTGCTGGAGGACGAGGGCTTCTCGGTGTTGTGTAGCTCTTGTGTTGTGATGGAGGGCCGGGGGCCGGTCTGGGCTCTGCTGGAGGACGAGGGCTTCTCGGTGTTGTGTAGCTCTTGTGTTGTGATGGAGGGCCGGGGGCCGGTCTGGGCTCTGCTGGAGGACGAGGGCTTCTCGGTGTTGTGTAGCTCTTGTGTTGTGATGGAGGGCCGGGGGCCGGTCTGGGCTCTGCTGGAGGACGAGGGCTTCTCGGTGTTGTGTAGCTCTTGTGTTGTGATTGAGGACGAGGGCTTCTCTGTGTTGTGTAGCTCCTGTGTTGTGATGGAGGGCCGGGGACCGGTCTGGGCTCTGCTGGAGGACGAGGGCTTCTCGGTGTTGTGTAGCTCTTGTGTTGTGATGGAGGGCCGGGGGCCGGTCTGGGCTCTGCTGGAGGACGAGGGCTTCTCGGTGTTGTGTAGCTCTTGTGTTGTGATGGAGGACGAGGGCTTCTCGGTGTTGTGTAGCTCTTGTGTTGTGATGGAGGACGAGGGCTTCTCTGTGGCTGAGAGCTTCTCTTGTTATCGAAGTTTCTGTTTCTTGCTGTGTTTCCAAGGGCTGTGCTTTTCAGCACTCTGTCGAACACTTTCACTCCTTGCTTATTGAGATGTACGTGGTCATACATATGATGAAGCCGTATGTCTTTGTGATGGGCGAGATGAACATTAGGAATGAGTGCACAGCTTCTGGAGAGTTCCACATTATTCCCGTGGATCACGTGGAAGGGCACGTCGGTGCGTGGCAGCAGTGTGGACAGAGTTATTCTAGCCTCTGGGAAACGCTGTGTGGCTCTGATCGCCACCTCTCTCATCACAGGAGCCACACGGCCCTTCATGGCCCTTAAATCATTTGTCCCTGTGTGGATTATTATGTGCTTGTAGTTTTCATGTTTACTCTCAGACAGGATCTGAAAAGCACTTCTTGTGTTTGGACACCAGATTTTCTTGGCTCTCATGTTTGGTAATAGAAGCTTCTCACTGACATATTTCCCATTCGAGTCAGTCAGGTTAAGAGCGTGTGTCTCTCCCGGGTCCTGTGCAGCGGAGCTGTGGGTCTGGGATGCTGGATCAGTCGAGCAGTGAGGCTCTTCCACTGGTAGCTGTTCAGGTCGAGGATTCTCCATGAGCATCTCTGGACGAATCAAGGGTTTAGCAGAAGATTCTGTAGGTGCTGAAACAAAACTGAGTCTTTCTTTTAGGTCAGTGATGAGTTCATCTTTGGTGCGAAGAACTGACTTTAAGGCAGAGAGCTCCTCCTGCATTTCTTTTCTAACGTCTGTTAGTTGTCTTCCTAAAGTGGATTTTACTTCCCTCAGTTCTTTAGTTTGTTGAAGTTCTGTTGACATTTCTTCTCTGTGTCTCTGCAGATATTCAACTTCTTGTTTTAAGTTCTTTGTCGATTGTCACTTGTTCCATGTTGATGTCTTTCAGGTGGGACAGTATTAACTCTTTTATCTCCACTACTTCTACTTCCAGAAGTGAAAAATTGTCTTTCATTCTTGACATTGGAGATGGGATCGCAGTTGCTGAAGTCACTGTCATCTTCTGGACTGATTTTCCAGGGGAGGCATCAATGTTCATATTCTTGTCCGCTTCATCAGACAGGGCCAGTGTTTTTATTAGTTCAAAATCCTTGATGAAGACCTTGAGAGCAGACTCTGATCCCTGGATCATGGCAGTCCCATTTTGATATAAGTTCAGGGTCAAAAATCTTGTTTCATCATTTTTTTCAGCATCTTCAAATGCTAAGATCTGTCTGCCTTTACAGATGCCTCTTTTCTTGGTGAAGGTGAGATGTTGACAGAAGGCAGTGTGCCACAAAGGGCTGTGTTTGGTGTAAAAGAGCAGGTTGTTCATGACATTGTGATCTTGTAGTTCAGCGAACAGTGTGTCAGGGCTCTCCTTCATCTGCATGTGTCTGAGCATCTGCCTGGAGTGCCCAGAGCTCTTCTGAGGGAGATGAAGAGGCGGGGCCAAGATGAGGGAGATGAAGGGGCGGGGCCAAGATGAGGGAGATGAAGGGGCGGGGCCAAGATGATGCGCTGGCCATCGTTGATTTAGAATATCAACAACCAACTGAAATAACTGTCACTGTTTGATTTGTTTTGTTTTTCATTTCTCAGTGAAGATATAAAATTAGCAAAAATGAGTAAATAAACCAAAAATGGGAAAAAAATGATTTTCACTGATCTCTTTAAAATTCCAGTTGTCCAAAATCTCCAAAAATGTTTTTCTGTGCTGTTCTTTCAAACAGAAATTAGGCAAAAGTCCAAAGAGAGATAAATAGCACGGTCTATTTAAAATATCTTTACCTCTCTTTTCCTGTAAGTTTTCTTGTAGTAGTTGTTGTTGTTTGTTGCTTGATGTTATCCTTTCCAACATGAATATCCTCTTCTGAAGAGGGTTATCCTGTGATCAGCTTCTCTTGAACTTTTCTTCAGATTCAGGTGTGACAGTGTAAAAAAAAAAAAAAAAAAACTGTCCAGATTCAAAAAATCTTTGTTTAGATGTTGTCTAGATGTTGTTGTATGTTGAATCCTCTATTTTCTTTAGCTTTGTTGGCAAATAAATCTTATTTTTCTTGCAATTTATCTGGAGCTCAACTCAAGTGTGACCATCTCTCATGGAATTCTCTCCCTCTCTCTCTCATCTCTCTCTCTCTCCCTCTCTGTCTCTCTCCCTCTCCGTCTCTCTCTCTCCCTCTCTCTCCCTCTCTCTCCGTCTCTCTCCCTCTCCGTCTCTCTCTCTCTCTCCCTCTCTCTCTCTCCCTCTCTCTCCCTCTCTCTCTCTCTCCCTCCCTCTCCCTCTCTCTCCCTCTCCGTCTCTCCCTCTCTCTCCCTCGTCTCTCTCCCTCTCTCTCTCTCTCTCTCTCTCTCTCTCTCTCTCCCTCTCCGTCTCTCTCCCTCTCTCTCTCCCTCTCTCTCTCCCTCTCTCTCTCTCTCTCTCTCTCTCTCTCTCTCTCTCTCTCTCTCTGCTGTAGGTTAAGCTGGTGTTGTATGACAGGTGAAGGTTGTTCTGCTCTGACTTCAGCTCTGAAATCAAACCCATCACACCTGAGAGAGCTGGACCTGAGCGGGAATAATCTAGGAGACTCTGCAGTGAAAAACCTCAGTGATCTACTGATGAACCCACAATTCAAGCTGGAGAAACTACAGTTAGTATCATTATACTGCACAGCAGTGACAGTGTGATTAACGTTTAGTTTAAAGGTGCATTGTGTAATATTTCTGAGGATCTATTGACATGTTTCTACGGTGGCCCTAAACGGACAAACGCGTTTCGTTAATATGTTGCTCTTCGTGCAAGGAAGCAAGTTTAGTTCAGCGAATAAAACACTGACACGATGGTGAACAAGTAACAATAATATTCGCAATAACATAGTTTTACTGAATAATTAAGTAATAATAATTTCTTGATTTATCCTTGTAAAGAAACCTCATTGCTGAACTGTTACTCTCTGCTGTCTCAGACGATGACATATTTTCCTGTCGGCCACCTTAACTTTTGTTGGTTGCAATTCGTAACCTCACCACTAGATGCCGCTAAAAATCACACACTGCACCTTTAAGTTACACTGATTATACCGTAGGATTGCATCTTCTGGGTTCTCATTTATAAAACTGTGTGTAGGATCCTTACTAAAAGTGTATGTGCGCCCAAAGCCAGAAATGGCGTGTGCCAAAAAATATTCACTTATAAAACCGTGTGTACGCCAGAACCTGCGCATATATAAATATGCTGTAGCTCTTCGATCAACTCTTGACGAGTTCTGAGTCGTCCCTGTAAACCGCAGTGAACCGCTGGAGACGCCACCTAGCTACGGGAACATTAATAATCATATTGTTCAAACTACTGCCTTGATCAACAAAAAATTAGTGTCATTTCAAAGCTTAGAGTCTGAACTTTACTATGGATTATGTTGATTTTGGACTCTAGATATTCCTCACAGAGGAACTACATTTTTAATAATGCCTTCCAGGTGTCAAGGGCTAAACAAAAAGGCTAGCTTGTTTCCAAATGCTGCAACTTTTGATTACTTTATGCTATCACCACAAAATTTAATCCAGATGCAGATCACATGTAGGGGAATATATATTTTCCTCATACCTTATTTCCTTCCTGAGTTATGGCATGTCAAATAAGAAAGATATGTAACATTTCCCTTTTCGCACACATTTTTTGTCTTTTATCAGCAGTGTCTCAGCATGAGATTGTCCAAATGTAATATAAAAAAAAAATCTGAAAATATACAGTTTTCTATCAAATGATATCTACCTTTTAACTCTCCCTGATGTAGTTTTGAAGTTTTGAGTCTTTACTTTTGATGTGTGTCACTAAAAATGCCTTCAGGGTTTAAAGGGTTAATAAGATGTTCATCATTGATCTGAGTCATTTTCTCTTTCTGTCTTCAGTCTGAGTGATTGCAGTATTACAGAGAAACAGAGTCTCATCCTGACTTCAGCTCTGAAATCAAACCCATCACACCTGAGAGAGCTGGACCTGAGCGAGAATAAACTAGGAGACTCAGGAGTGAAAAACCTCAGTGATCTACTGATGAACCCACAATTCAATCTGGAGAAACTACAGTTAGTATCATTATACTGTACATTATTACTGTTTAGTTTATTTTAAGCAGTATCGGCTGGTGAAAAATATCATCAGGTCTTTCAGCGTTGTGGCTCTTCCTCAATCCGTCAAGCATCCACCCTTCTCTCATTCAAAACCTCTTAAAAACAATGTTTTTCTCTGTATATTACTCTTCAGCGCACAGTCTGTAAATTATACCTTATTATATGTTGTTTGTTTGAATCCCTCTTTGTTAGTATCTTTAACCAAACTCTGTAAGTGACTTTGTGTATTACTCTCTGGCCTTGGTGTGTGTATTGTGCTTTAATGTTGATGTTGTTGTATTGCTTAACCCAGTGGTCCTCTTAGAGTGTTTTACCCCTGAGGCTTTTAACCTCCTCCTGCGTACCGCTCTCTGCACTCACTCCTTCAGTAAGGACAATATTTGCCCCTTAAATCCACATTTCCAGTGCATTTTTTACCTTTATAACATAAATAATGCTTCAAATAAAAAAATGTTCAATAGAGAAATATGCAATAATTGTAAAAACGAAGTGACGCTTTTAAATATTAAATTAAATCTGCCAGTATGTGGGAATTTATCTGCCAGTATGTGTGCCAGAAAAAATAGTCCCTGACCGTAAACAGCAACAGAAGTTACACACATATTTTCTCCATTAGATGAAGACAAAGACTGTCTTTATGAGTGAGTCAGTCAGTAGAGAAGACTTTTATATTGAAAGGACTCAAACTTGTGAACACGGAAAAGCAAGACACAACTGATAAATGACTCGGGCTGGGAAACCCCTTGACTGTTAAAAGAACAAGATATCGCAGCGGACATTCAAACTGATTTATTTATTATGAATATAGGTCTGACCTGAAGGAAAATGCTATATCTACTGTAAATACAGGAACACTCGCTTACTCGATCTCTCACAATACTCTACTCTATAAGCTTCAATGAACAATATCAGTGAGATCAAACATGTGTTTACGTTGCTAAGAGTGGTTGCTAGGGGTGTTGTGTAGTGATACATAGAGCCGTTGCTAAGAGTGGTTGCTAGGGGTGTTGTGTAGTGATACATAGAGCCGTTGCTAAGAGTGGTTGTTAGGGGTGTTGTGTAGTGATACATAGAGCCGTTGCTAAGAGTGGTTGCTAGGGGTTTTGTGTAGTGATACATAGAGCCGTTGCTAAGAGTGTTTGCTAGGGGTGTTGTGTAGTGATACATAGAGCCGTTAGGCGGTCATAGCCATGTTTATCGTGAATAAAACACAGATATTGACCAATCAGAATCAAGGATTGAAACTAACCGTTTTATAATTGGATGTAAACTACACTTTAAAATGACTAGAAATAAATTGTCATTCATGTACAGTAGGGATGCACGATATTGGATTTTGGCCGATATTCGATGTGCCGATATTTTCAAACTCATTTTGGCCGATACCGATACCAATATACAGGTCCTTCTCAAAAAATTAGCATATTGTGATGAAGTTCATTATTTTCCATAATGTAATGATACAAATTAAACTTTCATATATTTTAGATTCATTGCACACCAACTGAAATATTTCAGGTCTTTTATTGTTTTAATACTGATGATTTTGGCATACAGCTCATGAAAACCCAAAATTCCTATCTCAAAAAATTGGCATATCATGAAAAGGTTCTCTAAACGAGCTATTAACCTAATCATCTGAATCAACTAATTAACTCTAAACACCTGCAAAAGATTCCTGAGGCTTTTAAAATCTCCCAGCCTGTTTCATTACTCAAAACCGCAATCATGGGTAAGACTGCCGACCTGACTGCTGTCCAGAAGGCCATCATTGACACCCTCAAGCAAGAAGGTAAGACACAGAAAGAAATTTCTGAACAAATAGGCTGTTCCCAGAGTGCTGTATCAAGGCACCTCAGTGGGAAGTCTGTGGGAAGGAAAAAGTGTGGCAAAAAACGCTGCACAATGAGAAGAGGTGACCGGACCCTGAGGAAGATTGTGGAGAAGGACCGATTCCAGACCTTGGGGGACCTGCGGAAGCAGTGGACTGAGTCTGGAGTAGAAACATCCAGAGCCACCGTGCACAGGCGTGTGCAGGAAATGGGCTACAGGTGCCGCACTCCCCAGGTCAAGCCACTTTTGAACCAGAAACAGCGCCAGAAGCGCCTGACCTGGGCTACAGAGAAGCAGCACTGGACTGTTGCTCAGTGGTCCAAAGTACTTTTTTCGGATGAAAGCAAATTTTGCATGTCATTCGGAAATCAAGGTGCCAGAGTCTGGAGGAAGACTGGGGAGAAGGAAATGCCAAAATGCCTGAAGTCCAGTGTCAAGTACCCACAGTCAGTGATGGTCTGGGGTGCCATGTCAGCTGCTGGTGTAGGTCCACTGTGTTTTCAAGGGCAGGGTCAATGCAGCTAGCTATCAGGAGATTTTGGAGCACTTCATGCTTCCATCTGATTTCATTTTTCAGCACGACCTGGCACCTGCTCACAGTGCGAAAACCACTGGTAAATGGTTTACTGACCATGGTATTACTGTGCTCAATTGGCCTGCCAACTCTCCTGACCTGAACCCCATAGAGAATCTGTGGGATATTGTAGAGAAAGTTGAGAGACGCAAGACCCAACACTCTGGATGAGCTTAAGGCCGCTATCGAAGCATCCTGGGCCTCCATAACACCTCAGCAGTGCCACAGGCTGATTGCCTCCATGCCACGCCGCATTGAAGCAGTCATTTCTGCAAAAGGATTCCCGACCAAGTATTGAGTGCATAACTGAACATAATTATTTGAAGCTTGACTTTTTTTTTGTATTAAAAACACTTATTTTATTGGTCGGTTGAAATATGCAAATTTTTTGAGACAGGAATTTTGGGTTTTCATGACCTGTATGCCAAAATCATCAGTATTAAAACAATAAAAGACCTGAAATATTTCAGTTGGTGTGCAATGAATCTAAAATATATGAAAGTTTAATTTTTATCATTACATTATGGAAAATAATTAATTTTTTCACAATATGCTAATTTTTTGAGAAGGACCTGTATATACACATTTTTCCCCTGATATAAATTTTGATTTTACTGAAGAGAAATCAAATCAAAGTCTCTCTCCTGTACTACCTTTACCTTATTACACTCATGTGTTGTAGATAAGGCAACACACAAGACAAACAACATTTGATTCTACCATAAATATATAATTTTACAAATGTAGAGAGATATTCACCCCTGAAAAATAGATAAATTATTTCACTTAGAATGAATGAAGAGAATAAATGATATGCCTGTGCCACATTTTATTTTTAAGTTCAGACTTCAAACTTCAGTCCTTAGGAGTAAAATAAATAAAAATACATTTTTAAATAAAAAAAAATTACCCATCATCTCCTACTTGAACAGGTCTGCCAAATGCTTCCCATACATTGGTCAAGTGCACAAAAAAAGCAGCTGTAGTCCAGACCTACTCTTCAGACCCACTTTAAAATATAATCAAACTTAAAACCAAGCTACATATATTATCTTGTAAACCACAGACAGTCCTGTAACAACTCAGTGACAAACAGTGTGCTCTGTATTGCAAAAAAACTACAAGGACGTTTTATCCTTCACTTGAACTTGAGTCGTACAAACCTTTTCAGTCCAACTAACTAGGTTGACAACTTCAGCTGACCAGTAGGCTTCTGTTCAGCTATTTTTTTAATACCAGAGGTAGATTTTTCTTCACAAAAATGAGCACCTCTGCTTTTTCACCGTCCATTCGGTTTCTCTTTTCGTCTATCACATCAGAGGCAACGCTAAACAGCCGTTCACTGTCAACACTTGTGCAGGGCGCACACAGGTACTTGCGTGCAGCAGAAGCGAGGGCAGGGAAACGGGCCTTGTTGCATTTCCAGTACTCCAATGGACTGTCGTTCCTGGGAATTGTGGGTTCAGCCAGGTATGAGGCGACCTATGAAGTAACAGAATAATTACTAAATCACTTACTGATTTTTTTTTACTTTATGCTTTTTAGGCATTAACAGAGCACTTGTTTTTTTTTGTTTTTTTTTGATTTCAGAAATCAAACGATTTATTAGTTGCAAGTTTATTATTAATACACAGGCCGCATTATGATAAAAAGGCTATTATGTATGTTATGACATTGCAGAATAATAATCGAGAAAGTTACATTATTAATTAGGACGCTTTCGGTCCTAAAGTGAAATATTCAAAAAAAAAAAAAAAAATTTTAAATAAAAACTACATTTGTGCATGTTTGATGCTTACCTGTGATGCGGCCTCGGTCTTGTCTTGCTCCTCAAAAATGACATTTTCCTCCAGAATTTCTTCATACATATCCAGCAGTGATCCTGTTCGGGTCCTCTTCTCTGGGGGATCCTCTGTGCTGACATCTGCACTGCCGTTCATGTCATTCAAAACTTTGAGCAACAGGTCGCGAGCACTCCTCTTTTTTTCCACGTCAAAAAAATACCTGTCTTTGTAGCGGGCATCAAGCATGGTTGCAACCGAAGTGCCTCACACTGCACACCGTTGAAGCGGTGATTGACGGCTTCCAGCAGGGTAGTTTTGGTGGTCTGCACGCCTCTGTCCGTGTCACTCGGCCGGCCAAGCAGTCGTGTCAGTGCCACAACTGCGGGGATCACATCAGCAGCAGAGGCCTCTGCAGAACTTATATCTCTGGTCAGCTGCTCAAAGGGGGCGAGAAGTGTTATCATATTTTCTAGAATCCCCCACTGATTTGCCGTCAAAGTTGCAGGAAGCTCGAAATCAGCGGCGTAAGCACCTAGTGCCCTCTTCTGCTCGACCAAGCTTCGCATCATATAAAATGTCGAATTCCATCTGGTAGCGACGTCTTGTTGAAGTCGTTTTGCCGACATTCCGAGCTCTTTCTGTACATCCCCCAGCCGACTGTATGCCAGCTGGGAGTGCTTGAAATGTCTTGAAAACTATTCTCCTCCCCACCGCCACAACATCCGCCACGCTGCGCTGAGACAGGACACCTTCATGCACTGCCAGTTGCAGCGTGTGTGCCATGCACGGTAGACTTGCCACACCAAACTCCACCATAGCTTTAGCCATGTTACGGGCATTGTCACGTAGCACGACATGCACGCGTTCTCTTTCTATTTTCCATTTCCCTAACATATTATCAAACGTGGATGCAATTGCAGCTGCTGTGTGAGAACCGGAGAATTGCTGCGAGTGTAGGACAGCTTTTTTAATGGTGAAGTCTTCGTCTATCCACTGGGCAGTGAGGCTCAACATGCTAATAGGACTCACGCTTGATGACCAAATGTCTGTGGTAAAGCTAATGTGACTAGCGCAGACAAGAAGCTTTTCAATGTGACTGGCAACCACACTCTGTAATTCAGGTAAGGCCACATCAGAAAAGTAGCGCCGGCTAGGCATAACATACCGCGGCTCTAGGTGCATCATTAGCCTGCTGAAGCCAACGTCTTCCACCACGCTGAACGGCTGGTTATCAAGAGCAATAAATTCAATGATTTTTTTGTTAAGTTCTTTTACCTTTGGATGGTCGCTGCTGTATTTTCTAGCTTTGTCAAAGGACTGAAGTAGAGGCTGCTGATGGGGTTTTTTTGCCGGTGTTTTTCCCCCCTTACTTTTCAAAAAGTCTTGGTGCTGCTCAGGATGACGGCTTTTAAGATGCGTAATCATGTTTGTAGTGTTGAACGAGTGTTGTTTTGCGCCTCCTCGCATTACTTGTGCTTTACAAGTACTGCAAATAGCAAGTTTGTTATCTGTTTCACAGATCTCGAAATATCTCCACACAGCTGACATGTTAGTGGCGCTCTACGTTCACGGTCGTCACGTGCGCATAGTAAACCCGCCACCTTATCGGCAAGGCTCATCGGCAGAAATATTAATATCGGCCGATGATGATCATTTTAAGCTTTTATCGGCCGATACCGATGTCGTGCCGATATCATCGTGCATCCCTAATGTACAGGATTATCTGATGATGAAAATTTGAAATCAGTCCATTTAAATGTTAACTTTTCTATTGTTTCTATATTGATCCTATATATTAATCTACAGTGATAAGTTCACTTATTTGTGGAGTGAGGACGGATCCAGACTTGTATTGTAACTAGTTTCCTCAAATGCTCCTGTCTTGGATTATTCATATCATTAAGTTTCCATGATTTTGCTGGAGTATTAGTGACTGTATGGCATTTATTAATGATGTTTTTAACTCACACATGAACTGAACATGGATCTGAGTCATTTTCTCTTTCTGTCTTCAGTCTGAGTGATTGCAGTATTACAGAGAAACAGAGTCTCATCCTGACTTCAGCTCTGAAATCAAACCCATCACACCTGAGAGAGCTGGACCTCAGCTGGAATAATCTAGGAGACTCAGGAGTGAAAAACCTCAGTGATCTACTGATGAACCCACAATTCAAGCTGGAGAAACTACAGTTAGTATCATTATACTGCACAGCAGTGACAGTGTGATTAAAGTTTACTGTTTAGTTTAAGTTACACTGATTATACTGTAGGATTGCATCTTCTGGGTTCTCATTTATAAAACTGTGTGTAGGATCCTTACTAAAAGTGTATGTGCGAACGAAAGCCAGAAACGGCAGTTTAAACCAAAACACTTTATACTCAATATCTCATGAAGAGTCTGTGTTCACATTATATTTGTGTAAAATTCTTCCCGTTAGTGATTTGTTTGTAAAATAATCTCTCTTCCTCTGTTTGTCTTTCTAGTCTACAGAACTGTGGCATTACAGATGTTTCTTCTTTATCTCAGTCTTTGACTAACTCAAAAGCACTGCAGTTTTTAAAAGAGCTTGATCTGAGACACAATGAGATAGGAGACTCAAAGCAGCGGCTCAGAGACGTGATACGAGACTCAAACTGTGTCCTGAGGTGAGGAAACATCACTTTATGATATTAAAGAGATCTTCATTTACCTCTGATATCTGAACAAACCTTTCAAACATTCGTGAAAGGAAATTTTCCTTAAGCTTTATTGCAACACTTGTGGTTTGTGTGAGAACAAAATGTAAAGTTGATTAAAATGTTTAACACAAAGGAGGAAAGAGAACAAAAGCACACTGTCACAGCTTTATACATCAACACCTGCTTTATTAACTGTGTCAGTAATAGTGAATCATTTCAGTGTGAAACAGACTTGGTCAGATTGTAGGAAACGCATCACTCCTGCTAAATCAGTGCAGTTCCAGCTTCAGCTCACAGCGTCCAGCTCACATGAGAAATGTCTCTGTCTCTAGTGTGTTTTTATTGTGACAAGCAACACATCACACTACTCTACACTTACTTTACTCTCAGTTATTTACTAAAAGTAATTTTCACTTTGTTCCACTGAACACTGATTGTTCTCTCTTCTGGTTTCTCCTTAGAGAGTAGATGAAGATCGATCACCAAACGTCCCTATAATTCATTTCATCAGTTTAAATCTGTGAGACGGAGATGAGAGGATCAGTAACCATCAGGAGATCCACAGAAGAGCCTCATTACTGTCTATGAGGAGAAATAAATGTGTGATTAGTGTGTAAATGTGTTTCATACAGGTGGAAGAGACTCAATTAAATAATGCAGCATATGTGTTAGCATGCGTATTAGAAACATGTGATATTGAATGATTAATGTTGGTTTAGTATTCAGCCAAATGATGGTTTAGTTTTATTTAAAGGAGGAACAGAGGAAGCGGCTCAGATGAGTCTGTCTGCAGAAATCTTCAGTTTAAGGCCTACTAATATAATAATGTCTGGATTGAACTCATACATAATGATTAAAATGTTTCTTATCATAAATGTGATTGTCAAGTATAGCACATACATGTATCATATGATACAGTTGTGGTCAGAATAATTGGCACCCCTGGTAAATATGATCAAAAAATTGCTGTAAAAATACAAATTAAATCTTTTTGATCTTTGATCACATTATGAAATAAATGTTTTTCCCCAAAACACATTGGCCATAATAATTGGCACAATTTTATTAATTATTGCCTTTCTGCAACCTCCTTTTGCCAAGATAACAGCTCTGAGTTTTCTTCTATAATGCCGGATGAGTTTCCTTTGATGAGAACCCTCCTAAACAACATGTGGTGATGTACGGGGTGTTTGATATATATTTTTAGGCTTTCTGACCCCCAAGACTCAACTAATCTCTGCAATTCTCAATCTGTGATCCTTAAAGGGTCTTTGGTCACTCAAACTCTCCTCATCATTGTGCATTAAAACAATATAGACACGATATAGAACTTCTTAATTATTACCTTGATGTTTGAAATGGGGATTTTCAATTCTTTAGCTATTTTCTTACAGACACTTTCTATTTTGTGAAGCTCAACAATCTTTTGCTGCACATCAGAACTATATTCTTTGGTTTTACTCATTGTGATGGATGATTAAGGGAACTTGGTCTTTGAGTTTCCTCATATTTAAACTCCTGTGAAACAAGTCATAGCTAGACAATGTCATGTTTAGTTTGGAGAAAAAACATTTCATAATGTGACCCCCCACCCTCCACTTTCAAATCTTTTACTTCTAATTACTTTACTTCTTTTACTTCTACTAATGAAAGATTAGAGTTTTGTGAAGTTTTTGAATGAAAGATCAAAAGGATAAACAAGGCATATTTATTTTTACAGCCATCTTTGATCATATTTACCAGGGGTGCCAATAGTCCTGACCACAGCATTATATAGTCTACAATGTGAAATGTGCATGTTTTCTTTAGAACTCCATCTTGTAGCCTTGAGTTTTTTTCTTCAAAACCATGTGAAAATCATATTGATCACTTATTCATACATAACAATAATCATTCTAAGTATTAGAAGTAATCTTAATCTGACTATACATTTTCTTTACACAAAGACTTTACTTTACTTATCTTTAGACCTACACTACCGTTCAAAAGTTTTAGATCCGTAAGTTAAAAAAAGAAAGAAAAATAAATATCTTCTGCTCACCAAGGCTGCATTTATTTGATCCAAAATACAGCAAAAACAGTGATATTGTAAATATTTTTACAATTTAAAATAAATGTTTTCTATTTAAATATACTTTAAAATGCAATTTATTCCTGTGATCAAAGCTGAATTTTCAGCATCATTACTCAAGTATACAGTTACGTGATCCTTCAGAAATCACTCTAATATGATGATTTGATGCTCAAGAAACATTTATGATTATTATTCATCTTGAAAACAGTTGTGAAAAAAATCAGGATTCTTTGATGAACTGAAAGTTCAAAATAACATTTATCTGAATAGAAAGATTTTGTTACATTATAAATGTCTTTACTGTTACTTTTGATCAATATAAGGCATCCTCATTGAATAAAGTATTTTTTTTACTTTAAAAAACAACAACAAACAAACAAACAAACAACAACAAAAAACTAAACTCTTACTGAGCCCAAACTTTTGAACGGTAGCGAATAATGTTACAATAGATTTCTATTTCGGATAAATGCTGTTCTTTTGAAATTTATTTTCATCAAAGAATCCTGGAAAAAAATGTACACAACTGTTTTCAACATTCATTATAATAAGAATTGTTTATTGAGCATCAAATCAGCATATTATAATGATTTCTCAAGGATCATGTGAAACTGAAGACTGGAGTAATGATTTACACCACAGGAATAAATTGCATTTTAAAAATATATCCAAATAGAAGTCTGGAAATAGTCCAAAAAATATAAATAAAAACGTACTCATCTGAAATAGTATCCATGGCTGGATCAAGTCACTCTTCAAAATGCAAACGTTCATCATCAGAGTCTCGCTCTCCTTCTGAGGAAAATGTGAACTCTTCGTCAATATCCTGGATGAGCTGAAGATCTTCATCACCTGTGTAACGTTATCTTCCAAACGCGCAGGAAAGGGAATGAATCTGATGATAAAACTTGATGCTTTCTAAGGCATTGTTGGGGGCGTTTACCATTTTGTATAGATCACCTCGACACATTATCTTATGAATAACGCGCTCTGTGTGTGTGTGTGATCACATTAACCATAATTAGCTGAGCCAGTGGAAACTGTACATCTCTTTAGTTTCATACAGATTACATTGCAAGAGAATATTTGTTTTAAATGTGAATTATTTATTTAAAAATAAACATTTCAAGCTTTCTTTAGACGTACGTTTCATGTTTGTGCGATAAGTATTCGCTGAGTTTCAGTTCATTATTCAGAAAGTTCTTCAGGCTCAGAGGGTTAAGCCGTGTGGAAGCTCAACTCAGTGGATCACTCACACTTTAAAAAAAAGACGGGTTTGAGGTAAAGGGATGAGTAGGCAACTTCGGACAGGCTAGCGATAGCAAGCTAGCTTTGAAAGCGTAAGATCCCACCCTCCCTTCAGAGCGTCTCCAAAGCCACGACTCCTTCAAAACACATGAACACACACAGCAGAGTCTGCAAAGCATCACGAGACGAGAGACAGCAGTAAATTACCTCATGTCTCAAAGCACATAACATTTAATTAATGACGAACGTAAACAACTTACAGAGCTCTAGTTGTACCACCTGACTGCTGCAGATTCATTTCGGCGTTGATAGTGTTGACACAGAAACACATAAATCTGAGTCTGAGGACGTGAACAGCTCCGGTTACGGCATGAACTGGTTGTTTAGGTTCAGGAGGAACTTCTTGAGCTTAACTTCTCGTATCTTGTTATACGATCTTGACAATGCGTTTGAGACGACATCGGTTATTATATTTTTAGAAGCTGATTTCAGGTGGGGTTTAGCGATGCTGAATCCTCTTTTTAACAGTGGTATGGCCATCCTAAACAAGCCTCTGAAAAGGCCTCCTAGACCCGCCCCGTACATAACAGCATGGCATAGCTTCTTAAAAACAAAGCAATACGGAGCTACAATGTAATTAACTCAGAAAGGAAACCGCTGTGCAACAGTGAAAATGGGCCGTCCGTGCAAAATGGGAAATGAGGGACAAAGGAAATGTCTTATAACCACTTCATGATATCTTATGGCTGTTTAAAAGAAGACAAAGGCCAGTCATAAGATGTAGTATGATACTGTGCAGATCTTAACCCTCTGGGGTCGACAACCGTGCGTTTAGCTGGATTTTCTTCACATAGCCGCAAAATATAGTGAGCCGGCGTTCTGACGCAGAACCTGGAAACACTGCACTGTGTTTACTACGTCAACAGCGTAGAGGAATGACATGGAAGAGATTCTTGAATCAAGTCATTATTTTTGTGTGTTTTTTTAGCACAAACATTATTCTCGTTGCTTCATAACATTAAGGTTGAACCACTGTAGTCACATGGACTATTTTAACGATGTCTTTACTACCTTTCTGGGCCTTGAAAGTTGCAATGACGTTACTGCCTATGTGTGGTTCAGAAACCTCAGATTTCATCAAAATTATCTTAATTTGTGTTCTGAAGATGAACGAAGGTCTTACGGGTTTGGAACGATGTGAAGGTGAGTAATTAATGACAAAAAAATATTTTTGGGTGAACTAACCCTTTATGTGACATCTTGCTTTCTTTTCAGGCAGTCGTCTGATGTTAGCCAGATTTTTAAAACCTGAACTGTTGGACACTTGTATTTATAATGACATCAAACTTCTGAAACTAATTATATTTTAAAGGTTGTAGTAATTTTTTCCTTTTTGACCCACTTTTATTTTTTAAAGAATGGTCTTTTGTATCTTTTTGTCATTGATTGCTAAACTATTTTTATTCTAAAAGGTCAAAAGGTACCCATCGTTTGTTGAACTGAATATTAATACCTATCGTTTGTTGAACTCAATATTAATACCCATCGTTTGTTGAACTGAATATTAACACAGGAACTCACACAGGGTGTTTTTGTATCGAAGAGTTTGAAACTTAAATCGATCTCTATGCACAGAGATCTGTGTAGGTGTATATGTTTGTTCTCTGTGCTAGTGCTAAATCTCCACTTTTACAAAGGTACATTGTGGAGAACGGCAGTGCGCACGGTTTGCCAAGACAGTATAATCTGCACGAGACATCATATGCTCGCTGCTTGTGTGAATCATCAGTTTTGACTGTAAAAAGATTTAATTTGATCGGATGTCACGTAGCCTATAAGGCATTTTACCTGCTAGAAATACATACTAAGTTTTAATGTTATTTTAATGTGGAGTAGACTAGGGGTGCGCCGATCCGATACTCAGTATCGGTATTGCTCCGATACTACCAATATTTGCCGGATCGGGTATCGACCAGACGAGACCATCCAAATCCGATTCCGATATTGTACGCATGTTATTGTTATACAACACAAAAGGCACAAAAACATTATAAAGCACCATAATGTTCCAAGTTTTCTGAAGCCATTAGCCTACATATAGTTTAATGTGAGGTACAGATTTAAGTCGTTAAACTCAAGTTCACCTAAGTGCTTCCCTCCGCGCGGCTGTCAGTCATTCTCCATTCAGTGTCAAACAGCGCGTCGCGCTCGGGTACGACAGTCATGAAACTCTCTCCAAGATGAGTCAGTGTTCCTATTATTATACTGTAGATCTGTAGATAAAGGTCTATGGTTTGCATAAAAGGACTTTAACTTGCTGGAGTTTCACATGTTACTTTCTACCGGGTGTCTGTCAGATCACAACACTGGAGAAGAGAGCGATATAATTGTTCTTCACGCACACATTGACTGAAATGCAAAACTGTTAAAAGGCTCAAACTGATGAATAAATAAAGAAAAATATGTATATCTTACTTTTGTGCTTCGAACTTTTCAATGCGAAGCGCTGCGCGCCGTGACTCCAGGTTGCTTCAAACACATCATTCTTCGCTCGGGATGTGCATAAGTGTTTTGTGCCGCTCTGAATTGGAGCCTTTCATATTACAATACTTTTGCACAATGGCAGTTTATTGATAGCCTTAGTTGTTCTGTCCAATCTATCATATGTTGCTGCTTCATCAAAAAGTTGCGCTTAAAATTTTAAAAGAAATGTCTTTTAATTATATAGTATATATTTTGTCTGTATATTGTTTTACAAAGTAAGGAAAATAAAGTTTTTTAAGCTTTGATGCCTTTAACAAAAGAATAATCACAGTCTCTTCCCCGCAGTGAGGCATATAGATACAGTTTATTAGGTAATTTGGCACCGTTTTTTAAATTATTATTTTTGTATTGGATCGGATCGGTACTCGGTATCGGCCAATACTGAGTCCCAGGTATCGGAATCGGAGGCAAAAAAGGCGGATCGTGCCACCCCTAACTGGTGGAAGAGACTCAATTAAATAATGCAGCATATGTGTTAGCATGTGTATTAGAAACATGTGATATTGAATGATTAATGTTGGTTTAGTATTCAGCCAAATGATGGTTTAGTTTTATTTAAAGGAGGAACAGAGGAAGCAGCTCAGATGAGTCTGTCTGCAGAAATCTTCAGTTTAAGGCCTACTAATATAATAATGCCTGGATTGAACTCGTAGATTACCATTAAAATGTTTCTTATCATAAATGTGATTGTCAAGTATAGCACATACATGTATCATATGATATAATGTCTACAATGTGAAAATTGCATGTTAAGGAAATGTATATATACTTGTTCTCTTTCATTGTATGCAGAGCCGGTCCGAGCCTTTTGGGGGCCCTAAGCAGAATTTGATTTGGGGGCCCCCTCCCACTACGCGAAGTCACCTGTGCTTGATGATTATTGACACAAATGTCACGCAATAATGATACATTATAAATGAATACGGTGAGGTTATGTATTAATACAAAATAAATACTTAATAAAAAAATAGATACCTACTTAAATAAAAAAGTTTTAACTTTTACTTTACACTTTTACTAACTCTTTGAAACTTCTTAAAACAAACTCTCTCAAAACATATAAAATAAATTATTTGCTAAAATAATGACAAAACTGAGAAATCAGAAACATAATAAGAGCAAGGGTTCAACAATGACAATTATTGTTGAAAACTGTAAAAATATTATTATTTCTCAACTGTCTCAATACAGTGTAACTGTCCTCAAACCCTTTTTTATTATTATTATTGTAACAGACTTTGTTGGATTGTACATGACAGAATCCAACAAAGTCTGTTACTATAATACCGGTAATGATGTACTGGCGCTCGTTGTATGTGTGTATGCAATCTATTTTTCCCCTCGGGGCTTGCCGTAGATAGGAATGGGTCGTGCGCACTTGGTACTGGAGTGTCGCGGGTTTTTGGAATTAGTGATCTGATGATGTATGGTATAATAAAGTGGAGAAGAGTTCAAACTGCTATGTTTATTATTTATTCATACTGCTACCCTTACACCTAGAAGGTTAAGTTCCCCTGCGGCTATTTTCTCCAACTTAAACCGATACCGTGACTATGCGCAGTTGCGCACGAATTGTCTATGCACTCGCGAGGTGTCTAGATTATGCGCATGACTTAAACGCTGGCAGACACAGCAGCAATTGTTGGCAGGTATATTGATCTTGAAATCAGAATTTTCTTGTCTTGAATTATTCATTCATTCATTCATTCATATTCATTCATTAATTTATGTCACTTGTTTAAGTCATCTAAAAAATAATAAAATTAAACTCGATTGGGGGGCCCCCTGGTGGCCAGGGGGCCCCAAGCAGCCGCTTACTTCGCTTATGCCTCGGGCCGGCCCTGATTGTATGCATAGAATATATTTGTTGGTTTGTTAGTGTTTTATTTTATATTAAGTTAGTGTCTCTTCTCTACAGACCAACTAAACATTTTCACTAGTTAGCAGCATTTTGTACCTTTCACTTGATCTGGTCTAGATTGTCCAATGCATTTTGTTTAGAAATTATAATCTTCTCTTTCACCACATTTATATTCACATCTAAATAAAATATATAGTTGAGAGCAATTGTTTTTGTTTGAAAAGTTCACTTGCCAGTTGTAAGTATTATTAAGTGAAGTTCACAGTGTAATTTGGGGAGGAGTGAGCCCATCTAATGTTTAAAGGGATGGTAAAACACATTTTTTCGAAGGCTTGATTGTGTTTGTGGGGTGCACTGTAACGTGTTCATGCTTCGTTTTTAAAAAATTGCATTATTTTTCAAATTTAAAATTTGCATTTTATTTTTTTCATTATTCTACACTGCTCTGCCCCTCCTTGTAAAAACGGTCTGATGGTTTCCTGGTTCTATGAAGCCAGGCCCTCAAAACTACGCAATGGGCTCAGACTGGTTAGCTGGCCCAGTGTGTTGTGATTCGCTAACCGCCTAGTGCACGTTTTCCGAAAAAAGATCACGCCTCTTGCCTCTACCGGTACTTTGTGCTTTGGTGTATTATAAACAATGGCGTAAATAAAACCAGTGAAGATGATCGAGCAGAACCTGTTCAAGAACGGCTGTTAAACGATGTTTCAGAAAGGTTTGTTTTTTGTTGTTCTCTAATTAATTTTTAGATACGCTGTTATTTAATTGTACTAATTATTATAGAATAAAAAAAAAGCTTCACAAACAAGAATTTCTTATAATCGTTCTTACAAAATATACTAGTCCTCAAAGGGATTTTTTTGAGTAAAGACTGCGTATCTATAGTGATCGACTGTATGCCACCATTACTATTTGTATTTTTAGAACGATTATTAGACAAATATCTGTCGACAGAACTAACCCAAAACGAACACATGCCTGTAGATAAACAAGCAGTGGCTCAGTGGTTCAAGTAGGTTGTCTACAAACCGAAGGGTTGGTGGTTCGATCCCCGGTTCCACCTGACCAAGTGTTGAGGTGTCCCTGAGCAAGACACCTAACCCCAGCTGCTCCTGACGAGCTGGATGGCGCCTTGCATGGCTGACACCGCCGTCGGTGTATGTTGTGTTTTACCACCCCTTTAAATGACCAGCGGAAGCATATAAGTAGCGCTCAGCTTGCTCTGGCATCAGCTGTTCTGGCACTGCGCCGCCACACTTCACCCACAGCATCTTCAGCTCGACGTGCTGGTTCCACCGTTCTCCTCCACACGTCTACAGAAACCCAGAAGTAAAACACTCTTTTTAAATTCACTGTAATGGGGGCCGATTCCCCCTTTTCCTCTTGGCTTTTTACAGAGCTATAAAATAGCGCTACAGCTCTCATTCAGCTATATCCAGATCTCAAACTTACCACCAGAAGATATTAATTCTGCCACATGGAAACTGAACGATTTCATGTCGATTAAAGGGGTGGTTAATTGCAATTTCACTTTTGTCATTTTAAATAGTGTGTAATGTTGCTGTTGGTGCATGAACAGTGTCTGCAAAGATGCTGCGCATTTTACGGAAGAAAGCTTCCAGAATCTCCACAAATTTAATTCCCGGATTCAACAAGAAACTGTTACTAAATCAGTTCCAACTTTAAAACGATACTTGTTTACTAACGTAACCTCGGTTCTCTCTAGAGAGGGAACGAGTATTGCGTAAGTGTAGCTTACGCTACGGGAAAGACTCATCTTCTTGAGATATTGAAGCCAAAAAATTATCCTTAATTTTGTATTCATTGTCAACGCAGTGCAGCAGCTAGCAGACCTAGAGCAGGCCATCTCGCGTGCTCATTGGCTGCCCTGCTGGCAACTTCTGCAGCCTACCAGTGAGCCCGGCGTGACGTCACACCCAATGAAGGGCGCCCGCACCTTCATAGCGTCACAGCCCGCCAGAATGGGCATGGCTTAGCGTCTAAAAGTAGGGGCTGTAGGCTGACTTCCCTGGTTTTTCGTCGACTGAAGCAAAGTCGCTCGTGGCGCTAGCACGGCCGGTTACGCAATACTCGTTCCCTCTCTAGAGAGAACCGAGGTTACGTTAGTAACAGAGTATCGTTCTCTTACGAGAGGTTCTCTCGTATTGTTAAGTTTAGCTTACGCTACGGGAACACTTTTTTACGCCGTGCGCGCCAAGCATCCACCATGAGACCCCGAACTTTCAGGGGAACCCCATAAGTGGAAAAAATAAGGTGTCCAGCCACGCTGGCCATCACTGGTACATAAGCTCACATAGGGAATACAGAGCAGCGCGCCGGTCTGTGTAGGCACATGGCACATACCCTACTAGTGCAGCTCAACCAGGAGAGCTGAGTCATGTGAGAGTGATCTGAGCAGCAAGATCTGGGCAGAATACACCTCTCCTTCAAACTGACAAAAGTTTAGCCTGCAAGGCAGGAACTTCTAGGTTATAAAACCTGACAAAGGTAGACGGAGAGCTCCAGCCCGCCGCTACACATGTCATGGATAGAAATACCACTGGACCAAGCCCCGTGGAATGAGCCCTGATGCCCAAAGGGCATTGCAGACCTTTTGACGCGTAAGCAGCTGCTATAGCGTCCACTATCCATCTGGACAGGCTCTCTTTCGAGGAGGCGAGACCCTTGGTGCGCCCACCAAACGAAACAAAAAGCTGTTCTGAACGCCTGAAGGAGGCGGAGCGCGTAATGTAAATTCTCAGCGCCCTGACAGGGCAGAGGAGATTCACCTCACTTTCGCTGTCAGATGCTGGCAGAGCTGACAGCAAAATAACTTGCGCTCTGAATGGAGTGCCCATGACTTTAGAACATAGCCATGTCTAGGTCTGAGGATGACTTTAGAGTCATTCGGCCCAAACTCAAGAAATTTCGCGCTGACAGAGCACATGCAGGTCCCCCACACGTTTCACTGACGACAGTGCAGTCAGAAAGACGGTTTTCAGTGATGGATATTTCAACCCCACGGAGTCTAGTGGTTCAAATGGAAAGGCTTTCAGGGCCTCGAGGACCAATGAAAGATCCCACATAGGAACCGACGGGGGGCGCGGCGGGTTCATCCTTCTAGCTCCTCTAAGGAAGCGGATGACCAACTCATGCCTTCCCAGTGACTGGCCGTGCGTCGATTCTGCAAACGCTGCCACGTATACTTTGAGCGTGGATGGGGACCTCCCCTTATCCAACAGCTCTTGTAGGAAGGTGAGCAGATGCGCCACCCCGCATGTCCGTTGGTCCAGACCTCTGTCGGTGCACCATCCGGAGAACACCGACCATTTATACACGTGGAGCCTTCTCATTGAAGGAGCTCTAGACTGCGTGATCGTGTTCATCACTCCTTCTGGCAGGGCAACGAGGACCCGTTGATCAACCATGCGTGCAGAGACCAGCGCTCTGGACGGGGATGCCAGATCGCGCCGCGAGCCTGAGAGAGGAGATCTGCCCTCACCGGAATCGGCAACGGAGCTGTAAGTGACAGCCGTGCTAGTTCCGGGAACCAAATCTGATTCTCCCAACGTGGGGCTATGTGGAGCACCGAGTGGTGCGTTTCCCTGATTCTCTTGATCACCTGTGGTAACAGAGAGACCGGAGGAAAGCATATAGCGGGAGGCTGGGCCAAACCGGGTCGTCTGCTTCGCCCTGGCCGCCCGATGGGTCGTCTGCTTCGCCCTGGCCGCCCGATGGGTCGTCTGCTTCGCCCTGGCCGCCCGATGGGTCGTCTGCTTCGCCCTGGCCGCCCGATGGACTGTCTGCTTCGCCCTGGCCGCCCGATGGACTCTCTGTTTTGCTCTGGCCGCCGGCTAAGCCGTCACCCCTGGTTCCTGTTTCCCTTCATGGACCTGGCCCACCATCCCTCCCCCTGGTCCTCCACCGTTCCACCTCCCTCTTGGACTCGGGTTTTGTTCTGTGTGGTGTCTTGGAGCGTCTGGTACCCGCTCCGTAGAGGGGGGGTTATGTCAGTGTCTGGTTTATGTTCCCTGGGTTTTCACTAAAGGTTTCTTTCCCTGATTGTCACCCTTATCATGAACTGCATTTCCCATAACCCTTTGCCTGAACTCATCACTGATCATTGCACACAGCTGTTCCCACTCACATTGTTTGCACCTGTCTATGTATACCCTGTCTGTGTTAGTTCATGTTACGGAGTCATTGTTGTATGTCACGCTACACTTCTGAGGTCTGTTACTAGTCTGTTTCTTGTTTATTTTGTGTATTTGTTTTTGGACTGATTAAAATGGATTTCGACACTTGCATGAATGACTACGATTCTGATTACTTGGATTTTGACCTTTGCATGGATGACAACGAATTGGATTGCCCTGATTACCATGTTGCTGCATTTGCATCCACCCATTTCTCCGCTAGTGATCGTGACAATATACTAATTTTTTGAGATAGGAATTTTGGGTTTTCATGAGCTGTATGCCAAAATCATCAGTATTAAAACAATAAAAGACCTGAAATATTTCAGTTGGTGTGCAATGAATCTAAAATATATGAAAGTTTAATTTTTATCATTACATTATGGAAAATAATGAACTATCACAATATGCTAATTTTTTGAGAAGGACCTGTATTCTATTACACAATCTTTACTAATTTTACTGGGTTATGTATAAATGTGATGTAAACATAATTGTATAAGTATACATTTATATATATGTATATATTTATATAATTGAATTATGCATGCACCATGTTAGTTTTATGCTTTATTCGGTTTGCACAATAGTTGCATGTACTGTATTAGTTGAATGCTTTATTCAATTAGTACTATATTGTTGCATGTACCATATTAGTTTTTTTACTATATTCAGTTTGTACCATATTTTTGCAAATTCTTTGTAAGTTTTATACTATATTCAGTTTGTATATTGTTGCAATAGGTATTCAGATGATGATGGTGAGGACTCATATGCATCAGCTACTACATCCACTTTCAGTGGGTTTAGTGAAGAAGGCAGAAGGAGAAGCAGAGGAAGAGGGCAAAGCAGAGGAAGAGGAAACAAGAGGAAGAGGGCAACACAGAGGAAGAGGAAACAGAGGAAGAGGGGCTGTTTCTTCGGGTACCACAGAGGCAAGATGGCACAGCTCAGATGAACCCGACATCCTGCGACCTGAAGTTGTGTTTCGACCAGCTCGAACTCCTGGCCCTCAGCTTCTGACTATAGAGTCGTATAGCGCTCTGGAACTGTTTCGGCAGTTCTTTTCTTCATCAGTGTGTCAAACAATCATTCGCAACTCAAATGCTTACGCAGCTGAGCACCAAGACACAACCAGGAAGCCATGGCAGGACATGTCCCTGAAGGATCTATACTCATACCTGTCAGTGGTCATCTACATGGGTCTGGTAAAAGTACCACAAATTTCAAATTACTGGAGTGGGTCCAGGCTTTACAAATTAGGCTTTCCTGCCACTGTCGTGTCTGGCAGGAAATTTCAGGCCATTTCAGGAGCACTGCATCTCAGCGATCCTAAGATGGATGCTGAGAATGCAAAAATGAAGGGGACTCCGGCCTATGATCGCCTGGGTAAATTGAAGCCAGTATACCAGGAGATAAGAGATGCTTGCAAGACCTATTTTCACCCTCATCAACACATCGCAGTAGATGAGAGGATGGTGGCATCCAAAGCAAGGATTGGGCTGAAACAGTACCAAAAAGAGAAGCCAACGAAGTGGGGGTACAAACTTTTCGTTTTAGCTGATTCAGCCCATGGATACACATGGGATTTTTTTATTTATGAAGGCAAATCCCCTGAAGGCCAAAATGGACAAAGTAAGGGGCTGAGTTATGAATCCGTGATGGCACTAGTGGATGAGAGGATGCTGGGAACTGGCTACAAGCTGTTTGTAGACAATTTCTACACCAGCCCATCGCTTTTCAGAGACCTCCTCAAGAAGGGCATCTGGGCCTTTGGGACCATTCGAAGCAACCGGGTGGGCTTCCCAAAAACTCTGGAAAACAAGTTGCCCAGAAATGCTCCACGCGGGAGTATGCGGTGGATTTGTGAAGACCGACTCCTCTTTCTCGAATGGAAGGACACCAGGGAGGTGCTCATGTGCTCCTCCTTCCATTCAGCAGGAGGAGATCACACAGTACGGAGGAGGGTGAAGACGAGAGCTGGAGGATGGACAGAACTCCTAATCCTACTGTACCTATACCTATTGCAGTGCATGACTATAACAAGTGAGTCGAATTTATTCAGTGGCGTTGTGTACAAAAATTGTACAAATTAGTTAATTTTATTTACTTTGTTACATTTGTATTTAGATTTGAAATATATTCTATTATTTCCACACAGGTACATGGGAGGAGTTGATCTCTCTGATGCCCTTTTTGGGTATTACAAAATACTCAGAAAGACCAGGAAGTGGTACCGCTCGATTTTTTACCACTTCATCGACATTGCAGTGGTAAATGCCTTCCTCCTGCACCAGCAGTTGGCTGCTGCTCATAATCAAAGAGGAAGAACACAGCGGGAATTCCGTGAGGATTTGGTAATGGAGCTTGCAGACTGGATCCTCCTGAGCCTGCTCCTCCTGCTCCTCCAGCATCTCACTTGACAGGAGAACCCTCAGGCCATGTCTGCCACCGGCCAATGTACATCACTAATAAAAGTGATGACCCCAGGAGAAGATGCCAAGTGTGCCATCGCAAAACGCTTGTGTTCTGTCAGGGATGTGGATCATACTTGTGTTTCCAAGCAACACGGGATTGCTTCAATTACTGGCATGATGGAAATAGTTTGTAGTTTTCAGAAGTTGTGAAAATTTGAATAAAGTTGTAAATAGTTTGTAAATAGTTAAAAAATTGGAAATAGTTTGATATTTATATTTCCAGTATTTTTATTTCATTATTCTTTTATTTTATTATTTACTAAGTCTTATTCAAGTTTCAGTTGCAATTTGTATAGTAAAGTGAAAATATTTGTGAAAAGTTTGGATAAAAGTTTTAAAAAATCTCTCTCTATGTTTGTGCTGTGGTGTCAGATGTTCAAGCAACTAAGTGACCTTTGGGAATCACCAATGAACAGGGGTGTCACCTAGTGGCGATTTGTGGTGTGCCAACTAAAAGTCTTGCAGAAACCTCATTTTTTAAAATATCAAGCTGAAAATTTAAACAACTCATTTAGACTTGCAGGTTTTACTTTTTAGCATTTTTAGGCTAAAAACTATATTTATTAATATTTAATATAAAAATAATATTACAGCAAATTTTCATAACAATAAACTCAAACTTTAACTTTTAGAAACATTAATATTTTTTAATTACTCCACTTCAACAATAATCTTCCATGTGTCTTCTTTCAAAAAAGACCAACCTTATGTCTGTACTCCAAAGCATTCATGAATTAAAGCTGTTTAAGTTTGTATATTGTAATATCATGTCTATGCCCAAATATGGCGGTGACAGTTAAGGGGTAAAAAAAAAAACACACAGGAAGACATGTTATATTTTACCCCATAAACACAATCATACAAAGAAAAAATCATCAAGGCTCTCTCACGGGCCGAACACCACGAGCTTCACCTCTGCATCGCCGCTTCCACGCAGGGGACGCTGATTACATCATCAGGGTTTCTGCAACACTTCAGCGGCGCCGCACTGCCCGTACTCGCGCCTGAGAAGTCACCCTGTCATTGCCGTATACACTGTACTTGAGTCCAATCGTTCAGCCAATTTCAGCGAGCTACTTCTATTGAAGCGTCCGCGCGGGCTCCAATCATCGGTTCAAATCAGTACAAAGAATCCCAATGAACTTAATCCACCAATAGGCTCTCGTATTATCGTCTGACTCGCACACTGAATGGTAAGACTGCATTAAGCAATACCTTGATCAATTGACCCTTCGCTAAGCCACGCCCAAAATCCGCTACTGGCCAATCGTGTCTTAGCAACCGTAACTAGGCGCGGGAGGTCTGGCAAGCTTTTGAGCGAGGGAAACATGCCGAAGCGTTGCGCGTATGGATTGTGCAAATCTGATACCCGGTATCCTAAAAGTTTGGACGGGGAGTGGAATTTTTTTCCTTCACGAAAATCTAAGAGCCAAGGGGCGAAATGATGTGCATAACATATAATGATTAACATAAACACCTATTGCTTGGAAATAATGACGGTCCTTTGTTCATAATGCATATATTTTAACGTAAAATAAGACGATTAAAGACAAGACGGAGGCTTACTGACATACTTTAAAATATATTTCAGCATTTTGTTAAATCGACGGCCCACTAACGTTACCCCTGACTGAGTAACTTTAACCCAATCCGATCGCGGCTCTCCCGGTGTTAGTGTTATTCCACAAGATTTATGGATAAGCTGTTTGATTTATAATTATTAGATTATTTTCACATTTCACTTACCCTGCTGTGCACGAACATAGCTGTTCCTCAATTTGTGCGTTTTCCATTTGAATGGTCAGCGTATGAGGCGCTGCTGCTTGCGCTGGGACTATAGGCTTTAGCTTCAATTTTTATGAAATTATTCTCTAATCGGTTGCATATTATGTCGTGGATATATCCCTCGAATGCATACTGCAGTCCCTTATGTCTTGCTTAATAATTATCTCATTGGGAATGTCTGACACCGGTGCATACACACTGTAATAGACGTGCCAGACGCGAAAGCTTGACAGGCGTAGCAACAGTAACTAGGGAGGGCGGGGCTTAGCGAAGGGTCAATTGTAGTGTGTGTCGTTATGTTGCACACACAGAAGAGGCTGCATTTTCTGGTGGCACATATACGTTTTATTTTTGTCACATGCTGTAATCTGCAAATTCAACAAAGACAACAATAAATTAGTTTTTGTTTCAAAGTGTTGAAGTAGCTGTCAGTGTGACTTCATGTCAAAAAGTGAAACGCCCTTTCAATTAGTGATGGCAATTTCAAAACACTCTTGATGAAGCTATGAAACCTTTACGAATCTTTTGTTCCGGATCAATGGTTCGGACCGTGTATCAAACTGCCAGAGTCACGTGAGTTCAGTAAACGAGGCTTCATTACGTCATAACTGTTTCGAAACACTTCGAAATTTCAATGGTTCACCGCTGGGGGCGATGATCTCTGTCAACCCTTGATCATGAGGAGTCACAGAACAAATGAACAAGTGTCTCAGGGTTTTACCTGATCTCTGATCAGTTTTATACATTTGTAGACGTTTTAATTAGACATTAGAATAATTAAAATTAATAATGGTAGTTAATAGTCTTTTATTGGCCTGTTTAGCTGAGCCATTCATAGAACAAACAAAACATACCCTGACAATTGATAAAAGAACATATATACTTGATAATCTTATTAGATGATTATATCATTGCATTTAAAAGATTTTACTTAAAAAGAATTAGCAATTTGTAAAAGTTGTTTTATGCATATTTGGGCCGGGTGTTCGTTGCATTTACACTGTTCTGGCCACTAGGGGTCACCGTGAAGACTGTGTCGGGTTGTTCGAAGCTTCGACACAATACAGCACATTTGCTTCAACAGTTTTCAGTCAGTGTTGCCAGATGTACGATAATTATCGTATTTGTACGATAATTTTGACCTCTGTACGATGTATGATCAATAATGAAAAAAATCCCATAATGTACGATAATTTCAGAGTTTTCAGAGTAGTTAATATATTATAATTAATATTGATTATAGTCACTCTTACAGCACGATCAAATCCTTGTTGGCCAAACAAAATGAATGTCCACTTAATCCTTAATATTAGGCCACTTTTACGACAGAAATGCTACAGCCACTGTAATTCTTGAACAAGAACATTTAGACATTCAGAGATGAAGTTTTACATGTGTAAATAACAGCGCAACAAAAAGCCGTCAGACTTTAAATGCTTTCCCAAATGCGCGTTATTGGAAACCCAAACAGCGCGAAGACTGAGTTTGTGTAGAGCTTCATCTGATGTGGATGGAGCCACTCGGAGACGCGGTGTCCTGCACGCGTGTAAATGTTTAAAGCGTTGGACTCGACCCACAGCGCATAGCCTATATTTATTTAACCCCTTTAACCCCGAAGTGTACACCCCCCGCGGAAAAAAATCATAATCAAATTACTAAGCAACCACTGAATGGAACAACACAATAGGTATCATTTGAGGAGTTTTTGGGGCCCTTGAGATGACATGCACTGACATTTGTGCTTATTTCAGCAACTTGCAACATACCACTGGCCAACATGTAATTCTGCTGTATTCAGCACAAACTCTGCTACAATAATATGTGAGCAAAATGGATGTACATGTTTGCATTTTATAGAAAAATAAATATTATGCGTGTTAGTAAGTTTTGAGAAAAAAATTGTCACCGTAATAAGGCCATATAACACACACTGAATTATTGTCCACAAGACTTTTGAGTTACCATTCTTGTAGGCTAGAATTTTTACTACAAAATTATGTGAAAATTATTCTGACCACTCTTTCACGAACAACAATATAACGATTTAAATTTTGTAAGTCAGTTTTTGTGTCAGCACTGCTGTATGCGTGGGAGTGTTGATGGCCATGAATATTAATGTGATTCACACCAAGGGAGACAAAAGACACTCCCCCAATGTCTAATGCCCAATCAAGGTGCTGTGAGGCAGCCTGAACAAAGAATGAGAGGAGATTCAAAGGTTTTAATCTGTTTTATTGTTAAAACTTCATGCTGAAGTGTACACAGAAAAGTCCACAGTGTATCGATTCGATGAGTCTGCAAGAACAAACAACTTGTAACCTCACCTGGTTGGCTTGGCTTTCATGTACGGTGTCACACCTGTGTGTGCTTTGCATGCCACCATTCTTTCATCCACAGCTAAGTTTCTTTCAGGATGATAGATGGCTTTACAAGCATGACGAATCGTGTCCATGAGAGGTTTGACCCTGAAAAGACGGTCATGTTCAGCTGTGCCCCTCTTTGTCATTCTCCTGATCTGCATCTGGGCGACTCATGTGCTCATTCCATGAAACGGTGCGGTATCTGTCCCTAGACGTAACTGTAGCTGGAGAGGGTACGGAGAAAACACTGCTTTGCCGCCAGTAGTCCCTGATGGAGCTCACCTTCACCATGGCCATGTAAAACAACAGCCCAATGTAGCGGTACATCTCACTGATGTTGACATCTGTCCATTTATATTTGCAGCCCTTTGCAGTTGCCTTGGCACTCTGAGCATTGGGGTTGTGGCACAGAGTTGACACGTCACTTTCTGAAAAAAATAGTTTGAATAGACTCATGGGCGAATGCGAGTCTACAGAGCTCAGTTGCGGTCCAGCTTCCCGTGTGGGCAGGAATCGCAGTGTCTGTGGAAACATGTCAACATCAGTCTCTGTTTTCCATGACAGAGTGACTGCCTGTTGCTCGCCTGCTTGTTTGCCTTGGCTCTCTTCAGAACTGGTGCTTGGACATGTTCATTGTCACATCTGTTATAAAAAAACAACAGTTTTTTTTATTTCACACAAGAATGGGTACTTGTATATTATGACGATGTAAACACAATTACATTTCATCAGTAAAATATTACGTCTGTGCAGTTACTCAGTATGATCCTCGATCGCACTGAGAACTGAACGACACCTGCGTGTCCCTCTGCGAGGTGCTGGAGAAGGAGAGCGCGATGCAGCCACATTCCTAAAAAAAACAAGAAGAACTGTTAGCATACATTATCCAAATAAACTGATGGACAATTAATGGGTATGGATGCACAATATATGTATAAATCTGTTGATGGGCCATGGGACGGAGAAATATCTATTGATGGGCCGTTCACGAACGACACATCACTACATTTCAAACATTTACACCTGTATTCACAAACATCTGTGCATAAGGTAGTAAGCATGATAAATGGTGTCATAGACTAAGCAAAACTGAACATTTATATATAAAAATACAGTATATTGTATTTAGACAGCATCACATATTTTCAGACCTGCCAACCTTGTAATTTTTTTTTGAGTAGAATCATTTGGGGGGGGGGGGGGTCACATTTTTTGAGACAATGCAAGACACACACAAACACATGCCTATCTTCATAATTCTAGTTTTGACTTCTAAAGTTTTAAATTTAGCTAGCAATTTAGCTATTGCAGTGAAAGTCCAAAAATTCAATATACTGCTCAAAACCATTTTTTATTCATGATTAATATTGCATTGCATAAAAAAAGCATGTAATGTGTGCTGGTCAACAACTAGTCTAAAATAAAAAATAAAAATAGAAAACAGTAAAAAATAAATAAATAAATAGATGTGTACATTTAAGATAGACTACTTAATTTATTATTCCAATATCCAAATATGATACTAAATCACACAGAAAAAATGACTTTTATTTGTGACGTGCTGTCTTTGCATTTGAACATTGCACATTTTAAACAGGACACGCATTAGCTGAATAAACTAGGGGTGGGGGAAAAAATCGATTCTTAGATGCATCGCGATGCGGACGTGGACGATTCTGAATGGATTCACAAATGTCAAAAATCGATTTTCAAATAATTTTTTTTTTATTTTTTTTTAGATATGTAGCCTATTTATAATGACGTAATATTGACGGAACGCAAAAGACGGAACTCTGAAGCGCGGAAGTGCAGTGCCCGGACCGTCTGTCTGTGGCGTGCGTACATAACAGAGACGCGATGGCTGAGTGCGAAATCCAAACACCCTCCTCGTTAAAAGCTGACGTGTGGAAATATTTTGGCTTCTATGAAGTTGAAGGGGGAAAGGAGCTGGACAAGAGCCACACTAGTTGTAAGCTTTGTAGAATAAAACTAAAATATTTCGGCAACACGACAAATATGAGAAGCCATATGACACGTTTCCACCCAGAGGAGGAAAAACACTCGGCTGTACCAGAGCAGTGTCTCTCTATGGCTCTGGGCTGTACCGGTGTTCAGACGATTTCTGCTGCCTTGTCGAAAAATGCTACCCAAACGCGAATCGATCACAGATAATCGTGAGCTTAGAATTATATGGTTCTATCTCCACCGAAAGATAGAACATTTTGGTCGAAATTGAGTTTTTGACATAATCTTATCCATTAGGTGTTTATTAATGCCTGTGTGGTGTTATTTTTGTAAAAAAAATATTTTGTTAGTAGTTATTAATAAAATAAAAAGGTTCCATCTCACAAAACAGCAGGGATTTAAAAACTTTGATGCTCAATATCTCAGAACTACCCTAAACGGAGATAGAACTGTATAATTCTAAGCTCACGTAATATTGATTCATTCTCTATTGTTTCCATAATGGTGTAAATCTCACAATATTATGACATTGTTATTTCATTTTATGTGTATGGGGGGCATATTTTGATATTTTAAATGAACTAGCAATTATCACAGTTGATATAACAAGTAAAAATTATATTATTATATGAAATAAAATTATAATAAAATTCGAAGTTAAGAGTACAGTATAATGTACTGTTTTTATTTTTAAATCGGGTGTGAAAAGTAAAAATTATCATCAAATATTCATCTTTGACCTGTCAAAGTTTCCTACAAGTCTCCACAGCAAGGATGCATAGATTTATGGGCGTGGTAAGCAGAAGAAAAATGAGTCTGCACATGTGCATAACCAGTAAGTAGCACATCTCAATGGGTAGCATGAATCGTCAGAACACCTGTCGTTGTTATATTATTAATTTACTACAAGTATGCTCATGCTGCTAGTTCAAGCACACATTTATTTTCCTGTTGGTTCTTTGCAATTTTAATCAAATATATTGTACTTTAATTCTTTATGGGTCATTGCTTTGTACTTTTAAAGCAAAGTATTTATATTCACACACACAAAAAGATTCAGATAATCGATAATCGCTTTAGAATCGAATCGCAGGCCTCTGAATCGTAATCGAATCGAATCGTGAGGTGCCTCGAGATTCCCACCCCTAGAATAAACGTTAACCAATACAAACATATTTCTAGAAAATAGTTGACAATAGACAGGAGTCCTGTCACATGACCAATAATAGCAAAACAAATCACTTATTCTAAAAAGAATGATGATATAAGTTTAGATGAATCCGAAATATGGTGCTGTGTTAACAGTACAACGTCTATCTTTTAACGAATTTTAAAAACACGGATGGATAATACAAAATGCTTTCAGTCATTTTGACAGAAAAAAACACAACCAAAACAAAATTTAAACTTAGCCCGTCAATTTACAATTATCTTCTCTCTCTGTGTGTGCGGTCTGTGTTTGTGAGAGAGAGCTCGCGCAGCACTGATACAACCGTACTTTTTAATCCATAAGTAACTAATGCGCTAGTTTTCATACAAAATAATTATGTAACATAATTAGGTACTTTAGTTATTATTAACACAATAACGTAACACATGCAGACTATGTTTCTCAACACTGAGAATGAATAAACGCCTTTTTCTCCAGGTTTATCAGTAATCCACAAATCACAGAACTTTCATAATCACTAAGCCACAGCGATTTACTTTTATTTAGATTTATTGTTCATCAATACTTAAGCATTTGTGACCAGTCACGGAAACTAGGGACACAAGTCGGTTCTGGGGCATTTTGAGTTATTCATAGATTCTGAAAGTGTAATCTCCAAGCTTTCCAACGATGTGTAACATGTGGAAATCTGATAATATTTGGAGAAGTTGTGGCCATTTTAAAGTAGGCACTTAAAAAAGCTCAAAGAGGAGAAAACGAGCTCTAAAGATTGTGCAGTTCTCACCTGTCTCTGCTGCTGGGGGTGACAATAGGGCTCATTTACATCTCATTTAGATAAGCCATACCCCCTGTAAAGCTCCTCCATGTGCTTTACAGCTTTTTTTACACTTCGAATGAGTGCACTTCTGCCGCACTAGGCGAAAAACAATTGTGCTGCCCCTCTATTTGCAACGTACCAGCAACAACACACAAAGACCAATATGCCATATAGCCTGCATATAACGCAAAACCAGCAACAACACACAAAGTCCAATATGCCATATACATATAACGCAAAACCAGCAACAACACACAAAGTCCAATATGCCATATACATATAACGCAAAACCAGCAACAACACACAAAGACCAATAAGCCATAGGCCTACATATAACGCAAATAGTACGCAACGCTCGTGTGCCCAAAATGTCAACAATATTAAAGTTTATGCAGGAGGCAAATACCTGCTGGCATTTTTCTTTAAGCAGTCATTTCTGGAATTCTCCAAATAATCACATTTCACCTCCTCAAATTACTGTTGCAAATCTCTTTACACCACTTTCTTATGTGCGTATACACACACAAATGAAATGTCCGCAAGCACATTATATCATCAGCAGGTTCAGCATCTTAAATAACGACTAAAGAGCAAATGAAGCTTAACTTACATTTCAGAAACACGCACGGCAGGCCTTCATCGCAGCAAAGGTCTTAACTGCATCCTCTATTTCGATTCTCCGTCACATATGAAACAGCCAGCCACCGCTGTCAGCGAGCCGAGCCGCCGTATTCAAGCACTGAGGGCGAGCGCGCTGCGCCCATACCTCCGGTTCAGTTTCCCGAGCCCACGAAGTGCGGCGAAAACATTTTCGGTGTAACTGCCACGGTTCAGCTCGTCTGCGACAATCTTTGCGGCATCCATCTTCATTGAATTTTGATATCAGAGAGAGCCGGCCAGAGCACAGCATAATAAGTAGCCATGTGGTTGACTTGGAGGGCGGGGGCAAAAGCGCCGGGTTATTCAGTATGGAAATACACACAGACAATGACACGCCACGCCCCTACTGCATGCTAGAATCTCCGAAAACAAGCCGATTTCAACCTCAAAATGTAAGCTTTTAAATATACCAATACTGCTATCTCAAACATGGAGAGGCTTCTTCGTGATTTCAATTAACAGATTCTCCAAAAAATTTAAAATCACCAATTTTGAAAAAAAACTCTTCTTTCTCATTTTGCTCGAAAGTTGTGCTGCCGACTTGTGTCCCTGGTTTCTGTGACGGGTCACATTTTATAATTTGCATGGCTGAATGATGTTTTCCTCTAATCTGAGTGACCATGAATGACGGAGTATTTTAAAATAATCCACGATCACTCCCGCGTGATCATTGAATCCAGATTAAGTTAACTAAAAACAATATTTCAGCTTTCCACATCCCCCCCCAGGCCGTTCCCCTTCAGGAGTCAGAAGTGCTGTGACTACTGTCCTGTCCTCGCTGATGAACTCAGTCAGACGGCGGCCTTGGGAGTGGAAGAGGATCAAGCGGGATTCTTTATTGCTGTCGATTTTCAGTCTCTTTTTCATGATAGGCCTTACGCATCTGTCAATCATCCCCGCTTGCTATTTGGGGAATGAACCCAGCGCTATGATTGGTCGAACTCCGCTTCTTTTGCTGTAGCTTGATTTGAGGACTGCGCGTGCACAGAAGCGTCACCAGGTTTTTGCGTAGTTTAGAGTGACAAATCGTACCACCGCAATTTGAGGTCAAAATGCGTATCCTCTACGCAAAATGCGTACAGGTTGGCATGTCTGTATTTTACTGGAGGCTGAAATATATTTGCACTAAATCCCATTATATAACCCAAGCAGATATTCGTAAACAAGATACATTGCGCATAAGGCAGTATTTACGCATGATAAATAGTGTCATAGGCTAACAAGATGCATAAGGCAGTCTTTTAGCATGATAATCAGTGTCATAAGCCAATCAAAACAGAGTGAAACATATTTAATACAAATATGTTTAGAGAGTAATATCACATTGAAAAAGTTTACACTTGAGCATACACGAATGTTAGGGATATAAGGCAATCTTTCCTGTAAGATGTCAAAAACTAGCCAAAACTAAGCAAAATATAGTCTGAAAATTCATATGAGTTCTATATTATCAGAAAAAGAATTATATAACACTAAACAACTTACTCCGAACTTGTATCCTCGGCATGATCAATTCGCTCTTCAAAATGCAGCCGTTCGTTGTCCGAGTTGCAATCTTCCTCTGAGGAAAAGGTGAATTCTTCCTCGCTGTCCAGAATCATCTGAAGGGTCTCTTTACCGGAGTAGCGCGCCATCCTCAAAACGCCATGAACTATCAGTGAATCTGATGAAGAAACTTCGTGTTTCATGGCATTGATCGGGGGCGTGTGCGATGCATGTAGATCACCTAAACTATTTACCATGTCAGGGCTCCACATAAGCAATGGCGCGATGGCCCGGGGCCAGTATAAGAGTATGTCGGGCTAGTTGATTGGCCAGTCACTGGCCATCAGCAAAACAAACAGCAAACGTCATACACAGTGGCACGAAGAGTGTCAATATTACTTCAGGTTATTTATAACGTGTTAAAATTTATAATGGTTATTTATAATCAGGTTATTTATAACGTGTTAAAATGTCAAAGAACTACGAGGCTGATACGAGAAAGAGGACATTCCTAGTAGGGCTGGGCGGTATATTTTGTACAATATATCGATTACTTTTTAAACGATATGGAAGAGGCCATACCGTTTATATCGATACAGTAACAGTTAGTTTGATACGAGCACATCTGAAAAATAGCGGAGGACGCAGTGTGAGCTCCTGCAGTGAAAGAACATAGTACAATTTGTCCTAAACATGACACAAGCTTATATTAAGCGCTTCAAAATAACTGGTAAGATAAGACGTTAGTTAACAAGTTTAAAGCAGCTTGCATTGTCAGATACTCTGATACTGTTGCTGACTGACAGATTTAATACTTGCGCTGTTTAATGCGTTTGAGACGTGGTGCTTTCCTCAGTGCTTAACTTACATTTCAGAGGTATATTCTCCATCTGTAAATGTTAGAAAGTCAAACAAATATGTCAATTTCACTGTCAGGAGAGGACGAGCTTGTGCAAGTGAATCTCCGCTAATATTCAAGCTTCCGTTAATGACCGCCGCCGCGCGCCAAACAGACTAGCACAATAGAAGAGTAGCGCAATAATAATTCTGACTAAAATAAACATATTGCTAAAATATTTGTTGTAGGAGACAATAAATGTGCCATATGTGGAATTTTAAATCTTCAAGTATGTTTTTATGAAAGTGACCATTATAATGGGTTAATCAAATGCAAGCTAATATAATTAGTTTGTGCTTTTGTTTTTATTTTCATTTTTAGTTTAGCCTTTAGTCATTTTAAAAACAAAAGCATTATTTTTGTTTTTAGATTGTAATGTTACAATGTTAAAATGTAATGTGATTTAACCACCTTTTTGCACGTAATATATTGCATAGGCTACATTACATACCCTATATTTGTTTATCCTTCAATATCAACATTGTTTGGATATCATTAAGCAGGATGTGAAATAACTTTTTTTTTAAATAAATACAGATTGTCTTTATCCAAATAGAAACGTAGAAAGTATGCTACCGAGATATATATCGTATATCGCCAATTAACCAAAAAATACCGAGATGTGATTTTTTTGGCCATATCGCCCAGCCCTGATTCCTAGTGTCATGGAAAACACAGTACACCTGGGTGGAGGAAGGCGGTGAGGGCATGTACTGTTTCGTTTGCCGGAAATGTCCAACCAAAGCCGACTGAGCCGTTATGCAAAATGCATAATTCGTGTTCGCTTCAGTCTTGTTATAGAATCAGATTCAGCGCGTTCTTCATTTCAGATCTTCATATCAGATCGTGTGGCTGGTGCGAGGCTAAATAGAGCCACGAGCGCACTCCCATATACGGATAAAAAGAGCAAATAAAATATAAGATAAGGTGAGAAAATGGGTAAATAAGATCTGTATTGCACTGTCTGTGTGTTTTCGTGTATCAATCCCGAGTGTCTGATAGGTGTAAACAGTGAGAGATCGTGTGGCTGCTGGCTGGCGCCGCTTAATAGAGCTACGAGCGCACTCCCATATACGGATAAAAAGAGCGAATAAAACATAAGATCAGATGAGAAATAGGTCAATAAGATCAGCATTGCACTGTCTGTGGTTTAGTCTTGTGTATTAAAACAGTGAGAGATTTTGAGGCAGGCGCAAGCCTCACGAGACTGGGGCTCAGGATTTAAAAAAAAGCAGGTAGAGTATTTGTAAGTCAGGCGAAAAGCGTTTGGTTAATGGTGAATATTGACCTATTGTGCGTACCGTTCTGGCTCCCGCTGGCTTCAGGGGATATGCGCTGCATTTGGTTTAAAAACATATATTACATATTGTGTTAGTTCGAGTGGCAGGCGCATATATCTGTGACTGGTCGAGTGGCAGGCGCATATAATGCAGTGGCAGGCGCATATATTTGTGACTGGTCGAGTGGCAGGCGCATATATCTGTGACTGGTCGAGTGGCAGGCGCATATATCCGTGACTGGTCGAGTGGCAGGCGTATATAGCCGTGACTGGTCGAGTGGCAGGCGCATATAATGCAGTGGCAGGCGCATATATCTGTGACTGGTCGAGTGGCAGGCGCATATATCCGTGACTGGTCGAGTGGCAGGCGCATATAATGCAGTGGCAGGCGCATATATCTGTGACTAGTCGAGTGGCAGGCGCATATAATGCAGTGGCAGGCGCATATATCTGTGACTGGTCGAGTGGCAGGCGCATATAATGCAGTGGCAGGCGCATATATCTGTGACTAGTCGAGTGGCAGGCGCATATAATGCAGTGGCAGGCGCATATATCTGTGACTAGTCGAGTGGCAGGCGCATATAATGCAGTGGCAGGCGCATATATCAGTGACTGGTCGAGTGGCAGGCGCATATAATGCAGTGGCAGGCGCATATATCCGTGACTGGTCGAGTGGCAGGCGCATATAATGCAGTGGCAGGCGCATATATCTGTGACTGGTCGAGTGGCAGGCGCATATAATGCAGTGGCAGGCGCATATATCTGTGACTGGTCGAGTGGCAGGCGCATATAATGCAGTGGCAGGCGCATATATCTGTGACTGGTCGAGTGGCAGGCGCATATATCCGTGACTGGTCGAGTGGCAGCTCCCCCTGCCACGCAAAGATTTTACCCCCTCTCAGGATATTTCAACAATTCACTTTTTTCCCAAAACAAAAGGTATATCCAACTATATGAATTGGAATCACTGAATCCAACGGATTTGACTCAGTTGCATAGTTCATGAATCAAATGACTCAATAAATCAGAGTTCAGGAATCAAATGTTCAGTTCAAAGAATCGTGTGATTCTCTTTCGACCAGTTCGAGTTTAAAAATTAAAGTATCTCCTTTTCAAAGGTAAAAATCAAATAAAATCGAAAATGTATTGTTTTTCGCATCCAAAAACAAGGAAAATCAGAACTGTCCTACCATTCGATGGTTTCAAAGCACAGATCACAGTGGAAACGGTCCGAGGGCAGCTAGCTCGCCATTTGTGCACATATAACCATGTCGTTCAACCGGATGATTCCCCTCCAGGAGATTATATTCGGCACAATGCAGGAATTCTCACAGGAATCGCGTTCACATGGATAGAAACATCAAACACACACAAAAAACAGCCTTGCAAAAGACAAGGCAATGCAACAATTAATATCTGATTCAAGAATTTTTTGCAACAGTCATATACATATCTGAAATAACACATCAACTTAACTTCTCGACATTTATTAAATTATCGACTTATATAAATCAATCGCTGTCATTTTATGACACTATCAGCCTTTCTTTTCCCCTTTATTTCACATGTGGTAGCTTTAGCCCACGTGCTATTCAATTCAGCTCACGCATTACACTCAAACTCAGCTCTTGCTAAATCACTTCAGAGATTTTGGCATGTCTTTTATATGAAACAGATTAATGTCTGGATTTTCACTCACCAGCGATATAAAATCACTATTACATAAAAGAAAGATCATTCACATCGATTCACTCCGAAATCCGTTTCATCTATTCTCCTCCGCTCTTCTCTTCTTTCTTCGACGACAACTTTTCAAACAATGTATATAAAGTCCAACTTTCCAGATGCACTCAGTTTTATACAAGATCAATATTAGCGCCTGGAGTTTGTGCAGAAATCCTCCGCGCTGCTGTTTCGTCTAATCCGCTCTCCTCTCACTCTCTCCTCTGCTGAACACAGCGCCCGCGCGACCTGTGGGCGGCGTCCTCAATGCGCTGCTACTATTGGCTCACAGAGGTGTCAGTCACTACAGCACGATGTGTGATTGGATACGTGTCTTTTCCATCTAGAACAACTCTTTTTCTTTCTTTTTCTTTTAACCCTTTACTGGTAACCAATGTTATCCGGGTTACAATTAGTAGTCCCAATGGGGGGTTTATCGAAGCCGAGTCGAAGCTTCTGCCTTGAGCCCCTCCATTGCGGACAGCAAGCCAAATAAGCTTAACTTTATTATCTTAAAGATTATATGGGGAAAAGGAACTTGTGAAGGCTACAATAGCAGATGCAGAGAGATTCTAATGCCTAAAAAAGGTTAGTTGTAGATTCTAATCATAAAAGCGTATGTAATGTGGATGCGACTTACTCCATTGAGTGCTAAACTTTATTGCTTTAATGAAAACAATAACAGTCCAGCAACTACTAGTCTGTGAACATTCCTTATACAACAGCGCCCTCTTGTGTCCTGTGGATCTTATCATATCATTACAGCGTATGAGTGATCTTCAGATCTGTTTAAGAAACCATGCTGGTCTAATAAATAAAGACAGAAAATCACCCAAAATAAAATGTAAATTGTCATCATTTACTCGTCCTCATGTCATTCCAGACATGTATGACTTTCTTCTGTGGAAACACTAGAGAAGATATTTTGAGAAATATCTCAGTTTCTCTCTGATTGGTTGCCAACATTCTTCAAAATATCTTCTTTTATGTTCCACAGACGAAAGAAATGAAGAAAGAAAAATACAGGTTTAAATCTACATGAGGGTGAATCAATTATGACACTGTATATTTTTGGTTGAACTATTTCTTAAAGGCTTTTAACACTTTTGTTTTAGCAACTTCAAAATAATTTGAAAACAAAATTAAATTATACCATCTAAATTATATTAGAAATGATAGAAATCCATAAGCATTAGAGTTTGCCTCGTGAAATCTATTTAACAACTCTTAAGAAAGTAAGAGTAAATCATTGTATTTGGAAATAACTCTTATTACTGGCTGATTTGGATGGGCAGTCAGTGAGTCACTGTTTACTCTGTTTTAAATGTTTAAAATCTGCTTATTGTACTTTTATAGACTATTTTTAGACTTGTGTTCTGTGTGGATCTAGTGATAATGTGAACCTCAGACCCGGCTTTACCTTCACTGAAGCTCATATCAGGGTCACAGCGGTTAAAGACTCCATGTGTGTCAGAGAAGACAGCTGTCTATACCCTCACCAGTCAGCACTTACACTGCAGTGCACACTACAAAGTGTTCAACACCAGTTAGATGATGTGTAAACGCATGAATAAATCATTTATAAAGCTTTCTGCATCCTCTAATCTAAAGTGTAAACTACTCATCACTTGTGAATGAGTTACACATCATTTGAAGAACTTTATCACCTGTTACAAATGATATATGTATACAAGTATACAAGTATATTTATAACACGTTCTGCATCCCCTAATCTAAAGTGTAAACTATTCATCACTTGTAAATGTGTTACACATCATTTACAGATCTTCATTTTACATGTTATGTGTGTGAGGTGAGTGTAGAAACCTCATGATTGTATTAGTGTGTTCAGTGTGAGACTTCTTGTGGCGAATCCAACTCATTTCGAGATATTTCATCACTTTATTCAAACCTGAACTTTAAAGTGTTCAAAAATAAATCAACACTGTCACCATTTAATCACTTATTCATTTAATTTGTATATTGTTTCCCAAGGGATAACTCTTTACCATAAATAAAACTTATCATAAACTGATCATAAATGTAGTCCATTATTTTTATTCCAAGTCTTCAGAAGTTGTACGATAACAGATATTTATTCTGTAATATAATCATTATACATTAATAATCGTACCTATCCGCCGTCTCATCCATTTGAACTTTCAAAATTGGCGTTTCAATACAGTTCAATACAGGTTTGCGGTGTATAAAGAAAGTTAGATGACAGTGTTTCAACTAAAACTGTGTCGTTCTTTTAGGGCATCTTTCTGGTCTGTCTATTATTCGTCCCGCACCAATACTGTGTGTTTTAGGCGTCTGTCTTTTAGGTTTGATCTCCAAAAGAGGCACAACTACAACAATGTGTTGTCATGTTTGTCTCAATAATTTGTTCTTCTTTTAGGAAGACATAAGGTAAAACGTTTTTTTTACCTCATCAGCAGAATAACAAAATTGTTTAACTTTTTTTTTTTCGATATACAATTGACTGGCCTGAAGCTCTGAATGGTGCAGGCTGATGGGTCTTTCACTGATTGGTAGCAATTTATAAATAAAATGTATATAAATTATAATTTATAATGTACCAACTTATAATGTATTATAAACATTTGTCAACTATTATAAAGCATTGCAATAAGCCTACTTAAAATGAATGTTGTTCACTTTTACTTGTTTAAAGGCTACTTTAAAGGCTGTTGTCCATTACGATACTGTCAGGATACAGGCAAGGAGACAGAGGTAAGTGAATCCAAACACAGCTTTATTGAACGTGACACAAGTGCATAGGTGAGTATTCTCAGAGTTCAGGTGCAGATGCGGTGAGGGTCTCTACGTTCGGGGCAGATAACTGGTGCGCATGTCCTCTTCAGGTTAATTGGATGTCAAGCGGTCACAGATCTTTCATACTTGTCTTTTCTCTTTCAGGTGTCTTCGTGGATGAGACAACTCGGCGTGAACACAGGGACTCAGGAAGATACAGGATTTTAGGGAACAGGGATCCAGACAGGGAATGCAGGAAACAAGGACTCGGATAGGATGTCTGAAGACAGTGGAACAGGAATGCAGAGGTTAGTAATTCACAGGTGAGTATACGTTACTTGGTTGGAGACAACGAGGAGATTTGGTAGACAGCAGGAAATGGTCTGTTCCTGTTGGAGGCTTGACGGTGAATGAAGCTGTGGTGAGTGTTTTTATTCAGAGGCTTATTGATTGTGAACAGGTGCAGGTGATTAGTATTCTGGGGAGAGTGATCGTTGTGTGGTGAAGGATGGGGTGTCTGATTGGTTCCTGACAGTACCCCCCCCCCTCCAGAGTCCGCGCCAGCGGACCTTGGACCCCGACGTCGTGGTGGTCTACCTCTGGGCCGTGGTGCAGGTTTGTCAGGATATTGAGCGTGAAATTCTCGGAGCAGATTGGGATCAAGGACGTCGTTCCGGGCTCCCCAACATCTTTCCTCAGGTCCATACCCCTCCCAATCTATCAGATATTCAATCCGAACACCTCGACGTCGGGAGTCCAATATTTCCTTTATCAAATAGATGGGTTCTGGTTCAATAGGCGGTATCGGGGGGTTATCCTCAGGGATCGGTTCCGTGGCTGAGTTGGGTACAGGTGGGTGGTGAGGTTTCAGGAGGGAGACGTGAAACGTGGGATGGATTCGATGTTCTGGAGGTAGGCAGAGTTGGTAGGTGACTGGGTTTACTTGTCTTACGATGGGGAAAGGTCCGATGTATCTGGGGTTGAGTTTGTGGCAAGGTTGACGTAGACGGATGTCTTTAGTGGAGAGCCAGACTAACTGTCCGGCTTGATACTCAGGAGTTTGACGGCGGTGAGCATCTGCAAAATGCCGTTGGCGATTCACTGCTTGCTGAAGGTGATGATGGGCTTGATTCCACACTCCTTCGCTCTCTTGAAACCACTTGTTTACTGCTGGTACTTCTGAGGGTTCGCCGGACCATGGAAACAATGGAGGTTGGTAACCCAACACACACTGGAAAGGAGTTAGTTGCGTGGATGACTGTCTGAGGGAATTTTGTGCGTACTCTGCCCAGGTGAGATAACGACTCCAGATGTTTTGGTTGGAGTGGCAGAAGGTACGCAGGAAACGTCCTACATCTTGGATCTTCCGTTCGTTTTGGCCATTTGTTTGTGGATGGTACCCTGATGACAGGCTTACGGTCACGTTCATGAGAGTGAAAAAGGCTCGCCAAACTCGGGAGATAAATTGGGGTCCCCTGTCAGACACAATGTCCTCTGGGATGCCGTAGTTCCGAAACACATGCTCCATCAGAAGTTCAGCAGTGACAAAGGCAGTAGGGAGTCCCTTCAGAGGGATTAGTCTGCATGCTTTGGAGAACCGATCAATGGCGACAAGGATACAGGTGTTTCCGTCGGAGGCTGGTAGATCCGTAACGAAATCTACCCCAATGTGGGACCAGGGCCTATGTGGGACTGGGAGCGGTACTAATTTACCCACAGGGAGATTCCTGGGGACTTTGGACATGGTACAGGGGATACAACCCTGTATGAACGTGGTGATGTCTTGTTGCATATTGGGCCACCAGTACTTGAGTTGGAGAGTTGTGGACGTTTTGCTTATGCCAGGATGACCTGTGCCTACGGAGGAGTGAGCTGAAGCAATGAGAGAGTTTCGGAAGTCCTCTGGGACGTAAATCTTCTCGGGGGGGCATCCTGGAACTCGAGGTTGTTGTCGTGACAGTTCTAATAATTGCTCGTTGATTTCCCACTGGATGGGGTTGACAAACAACTTCTCGGGCAGGATGGTCTCAGGTTCCTCCATCGGGATTTCTGGGGCATGGATGCGAGAGAGGGCATCCGCTCTGGTATTTTTGGAGCCTGGGCGATATGAAATCTTGAAATGGAACCGGGTGAAAAACAATGCCCATCGGGCCTGACGTGGATTCAGTCTCTTCGCATCTCTCAAGTACTGAAGGTTCTTATGATCCGTTAGTACTAGGAATGGATGTTTCGCCCCCTCTAACCAATGCCTCCATTCCTCCAAGGCAAGCTTCACAGCCAAAAGCTCCCGGTTTCCAATGTCGTAGTTGATCTCTGCCGTAGATAATTTCTTGGAAAAGAACGCGCAAGGTATGGTCTTGGAGGGTGAGCCCGAGTACTGGGACAGAATTCCTCCCACCCCGGTAGTGGAGGCATCTACTTCCACCACAAATACCTTCTCTGGATCTGGATGGTGGAGCAAGGGTGCAGTGGTGAAAGCGGCCTTGAGGGAGTTAAAACCACGCTCTGCTTCTGGGGTCCAAAGTAACACCTTCGGTTTTCCCTTTAACAGGGAGGTCAGAGGAGCTGTCAAGAAACTGTATCGGTGTATGAACCGTCGGTAAAAATTTGCAAAGCCGAGGAACCTCTGGAGCTCTTTCACCGACTGTGGAGTGGGCCAGGACATGATGGCTTCGGTCTTTCGCTTATCCATTTCTACACCTCTTTCACTGAGTTGGTATCCCAGGAATTCGACATTAGTCTGGTGAAACGTGCACTTCTCTGCCTTTAGAAACAAGGTGAACTCTCTGAGTCTTTGGAGTACCAGGGCCACATGATGTTGGTGTTCAACAGGGTTCTTGGAATAAATCAGAATATCATCAATATACACCAACACAAATTGCCCCAGGTAGTCTCGGAGTACCTCGTCCATGAAACTCTGGAACACGGAGGGAGTGTTTACCAACCCATACGGCATGACCAGGTATTCATAGTGCCCTGCAGGCGTGATGAAAGCAGTTTTCCACTCATCCCCTTCTCTGATTCTGACCAGATTGTTTGCACTCCTCAGATCCAATTTGGTGAAGATCTTGGCTTCTCTGAACTGTTCGAGGGCTGCTGGGATGAGAGGTAGTGGGTAACTGAATTTGACAGTGATTTGGTTCAGGGCTCTGTAATCGATACAAGGTCTTAACCCTCCATCCTTTTTGGCAACAAAAAAGAAACTAGCGGCAGCAGGGGATGTAGAGGGACGAATGTAACCCTGTTGTAACGCTTCCTCGATGTATTTCTGCATAGATTCTTGTTCAGGAATGGAGAGTGAGTAGATTTTTCCCTTAGGAATCGATGCATCGTGGACCAGATCAATGGCGCAATCCCCTGGTCTATGGGGTGGCAAGTTGGAGGCAGTAACAGGGTTAAATATGTCAGAGAACGAGGAATAACCAGAGGGAATATTTGTGGACAGATTCTCCGTGGGACTCTCGATGGAGGTGGAACTCACAGTGAGCACTTTCTTGGGTTCCGTAGCTGGTGGAGCAGAGTGTGCGCTTTTCTTAAGCGAGCAATGACATCCCTAACTGATTATCTTGCCGGACTGCCAATTTATGGTAGGTTGGTGACGAATTAGCCATGGACGGCCGAGAATGATGTCTGTTTGACTATTTTGAAGAATGAAAGGTTCGAACATTTCATGGTGAAGCTTTTCAATAGACAACTGGATGGGTGTTATTTGAGATGTCACATACCCCTTGTTAATGGGTTCGCCGGTCACTGCATGGATGGAATATGGCTTGGGAATGTCGACCTTCCTGAGGTTAAGTTTCTTGCTGAGCCGCCCTGATATGAAGTTCCCCGCTGATCCGGAATCGACGATGGCTGTTGCAGGTACATGGGAATTTAGGATTTTCAAGGTTACAGAGATGGTGAGTGGTGTCGATACATCGTGGTGATCCAGAACGGAGCTTACCGTCATCTGAGGTGGCCGAATGGGGCATGCAAATCGAAAATGACCTTTACCACCACAGTACAGACATAACTTCATTTCTCTGCGACGAGAGCGTTCAGCTTGGGTGAGTCGGTGAGTATCGACTTGCATTTCCTCAGGGGGTTTTTCAGACTCATGGTTTGTGAGGACATGAGGGGATGTGACATGAGAAAGTCGAGCATCTCGATAGCAGCTCTGAGATCGTTGATGAACACGGAGAGTTTGCTGTATGAATTTCTCTAGCCCCAGGTTATCATCATAGATCGCCATTTGGAGACGAAGTGCAGGATTTAGTCTGCCGCGATAAACAGCCAAGAGAGCCTTTTCGTTCCAACCGCTCACTGAAGCCAGAGTCCGGAATTCAATGGAGTACTCTGAAACGGGTCTTTTGTCTTGACGAAGTTGCATTAACTTATCACTGATGGTGGAATCACTGACTGGTTGGCCGAAAACTTCCTTGAAATGATTAATTAAATTTTGTAGTGACCTGGTAACCTCAGTCTCCTGTGCCCACAGCGATTCAGCCCATCTCAATGCTGTTCCAGATAACTGCTGGATGATGAAAGAGATTCGTGAACGATCTGTGGGGAATTGATGAGGTTGCTGGTCAAAGATGAGCGAACACTGCAATATGAAGCCATTGCAATCCTCCGCCCGGCCAGAGAAGGGCGCTGGTCGGGAAGCGGGGCTAGCAATGCATACTAGCGTGGAAGTGAGGTTCGCGGAAGTGGCGGTGGGCTGAGGAAACGAACTCGCCGCATCGATTGGCGGTTGTGTTGGATCCATAGCGGTAGTTGGTCAAGCCTTCTGTCAGGATACAGGCAAGGAGACAGAGGTAAGTGAATCCAAACACAGCTTTATTGAACGTGACACAAGTGCATAGGTGAGTATTCTCAGAGTTCAGGTGCAGATGCGGTGAGGGTCTCTACGTTCGGGGCAGATAACTGGTGCGCATGTCCTCTTCAGGTTAATTGGATGTCAAGCGGTCACAGATCTTTCATACTTGTCTTTTCTCTTTCAGGTGTCGTCGTGGATGAGACAACTCGGCGTGAACACAGGGACACAGGGACAGGAAGATACAGGATTTTAGAGAACAGGGATCCAGACAGGGAATGCAGGAAACAAGGACTCGGATAGGATGTCTGAAGACAGTGGAACAGGAATGCAGAGGTTAGTAATTCACAGGTGAGTATACGTTACTTGGTTGGAGACGACGAGGAGATGGGCTTTGGTAGACAGCAGGAAATGGTCTGTTCCTGTTGGAGGCTTGACGGTGAATGAAGCTGTGGTGAGTGTTTTTATTCAGAGGCTTATTGATTGTGAACAGGTGCAAGTGATTAGTATTCTGGGGAGAGTGATCGTTGTGTGGTGAAGGATGTGGTGTCTGGTTGGTTCCTGACAGATACGTTTGTACTGAAATTCCCACAAGGATCACTCATTTTTGTGGATTTTATACATGGTAAAAATAAGGTGTACTTGAGTGCATTAAAAAAACAATTAAATGCAGGTATATTTGTAGTACAAATTTAATTTTTTTAAATAAAACTCTAAAAATTATACACTATAAAAACAGTAATTAAAAGTACAATTTAATTTTAGTAGTACTTAAGTGTAATTGCGAAAGTTTACAAACATTGATATTTTAAATGTATTTTTATTGAATTAAGATATACTATTTGAAAAATAACAGAAGAGTGTTATTAGTGTATTTTTACAAGTATTTTAAAGCTTTAAAGGTAGTTCATTGTTAGTGCACTTTTAGATAGCTATTAGTTTGAATAAAATTGATTACACAAGAAATGTTTATTCACAAATGTGCTATTTAAGTACACTCTACATAAATATACTAAATAGTGATGTTTTAAGTGTAATTAGATACCTAAATTAATTTTGTTTAAAATATATTAACAATGTAATAGTTTAAATTAACTTTAAAATGCACTAAATCTACAATTGATTTTAAGTCAAACATAGTACACATTTTCAGAAGTGTGTTCCATTAAAAAAGCATCCAGCGATACTTTACATAAAGTTTTAGCAGATTTAATTATTATTTGGATTTTCATGAAAAATACAGTAGCATATTATAAATGCACTAGTATCACATTGAGCTTACGTAAAAGTGCTTTGCCAATACAAAATGACAGTTTTCCACATTTATTGTTATTAAAAAGAAAACAGATATTTGAATAATTGACTCATTTCACAGTAATGAAAAAAATCACTTAACACTGCACAGTCTGTGATTTAATATTTAGGACAGGCATGACAACTGTATTTTTCTAACTGTTTGCTTTGTATAACATAAAAAAAAAAAAACCTTGCAGGCTTGGAGGATAAGTACAGTAGTCTGTAAGTCATCTCACATTCATAGTAATGTGTAATCCGTTCATATTTAATCTCTCTGTATATTATTTGGGAGTGGAATAACATAGTTTTTGGCTCTTGCTTCTATCAAAACACATTTTCTGTAGAACAGATCAGTGGGAACCGCACATACATTGTTGGACTGCAACCCCTCAGAAACAAAAGTTGAAGTAATGTTTAGCTCACTGTCCCTGCAGAGCAGTTTACCGGTATTCTTGAGCTCCCTAACCAATACACAGTGCATTGATACATGGTGTAATCTGAATACTAACAAGCTAAGAATTCTGCACAGTCGTCCATCCAGTAATTCTACTGTTGAGTTTATCCTTTTTTTAAGGTTTCTGTAACTGCTTGAATGGTACAGTATTCCTTTTACGATGAAATGATGATAAAATACACATTGACTGACTGTAACACCCAGCAAGTTTTTGACAGCAGATGATTGGGATAGTGATAGTTTACCATGACAGGGTTTGCCAAAAACCCTGACATTTTCATTGAGGCTGGCTGAATTACAAGAATGTTAATGGCTGCTAAGTAAACCAGAAAAAATCTTTTTAACACCATCATTTGCATCTGCCATCATCTTTTCAGCTTTCTGCGTTAGACTTCTCCAGCAAAGAAACCTTCTAACAATTTGTTCAGGAACATGGGTGGTTCCATGGAAGTACTTTAACAGAGCGCCATTAAATGATTCAAAGGAAAAGGTTGATGTGGCCCACAGAGCCCCCAGTTCCTAACACTTGTTGTAATGTGTGTCAGTAGATGAACATCGAAAGTCATATTTGCTGCTCCATATAACTTCTCAAACTGCAAAGTGAACTTTCTGCTACATCAATATCACAGCGTTTCTCTTTTTCTCCCAACAGAATGCGCATAGCAAACACAAACAGAAAAAGGTGTTTCCAGAATTTCCTCAGTAAAACCCCATTCAGAAGAGGCAGAGCATAGAATAAGAGGAACGACCTCCACTCTGATGCCTTCCAGTACTTTCTGTCTGCCACAGATCGTGGTACTCTGATTATCTCAACAGGTGGTTTGAATGTAACTAGCTCTTTGTCTAGAAGTTCTGATTTTGTTCCTGTACCACTCTTGTTCATGTGGAGTCAAACCACAGATTAGCTAGTTGCCTTGTAACCTCAAGGCAGACCGAGTGTTGATACTCTGGACCAGTGGCGGCACAGACCTCCTCAGGGACGGAGGGACCAAAAAGGGCACTAAATAAAACAAATTATTACTTCTTGATTTTTTTTTGTTTTTATTCTTTCTTTCCTTGGCATTCTAAGAAAATATGTTGATACAATTATTAGAATACATAATACACAAATGAAAATAGGGAAATTATGATAATATTACTAAATATTATTTACTTTACCAAACAAAACAGTGAGAATCAAGACGGTAATTATGTAAAATTAATTTATAGTTTTGTTGATGTTGTAAATGTAATGTGTGTATTATATGTATGAAAGACAGTGTTAGCTATCATGAATCAGTAACACTTTACAATAAGGTTTCATTAGTTAAAATTAGCTAATGAACTGCACTTCTACAGCATTTATTAATCTTAGTTAATTTCAGCATTTACTAAAACATTAAAATCAAAGGTTGTATTTGTTATCATTAGTTAATGCACTGACTGTGACATAACATGAATAAACAATTAACAGTTGTAGTATTAACTAAGATATAGCCTACAGTAACAAATGTGTTGCTCATGGTTAGTTCATGTTAGTTCATACATGAGTAATGAACAAATGAACTTATTGTAAAGCGTTACTATGAAATCAAAGATATAAGTTCCTTACAATTTAGAGTTGGACATGGACTTAAGATTTAATTTAACTAACTGTTAGATGTATTTCCCCTTGCACTTTTATTCCTTGGATAAAAACGAATGACATTGTCACTCAGAATGCGTCTGAAATCGAGTTATACTTTTATTGTAGTTAAGAATAACTCGCATGCTGCAGCAACTGTTAGAGAACCGTTAAACGCGTATGAGGCGCTGCAAAGGAAACTCTGCCTACCACTTCTCCGCCAAAAATTTTTTATATAATATTTGTTTGTATTATTATTGTTAGTGGCAAGGGTGTGTGTGTTTCATTTATTATAATATTTATAATAATAATAATTATTATTTACAATTATCAGAAAAGGGCACAATACATATTTGTCACAATGAGGAGTCATAGTCGTAGATCCAAATGCAAGTAAAACAGTTTATTGTAGACAGTACAGGAGAAACTCAAAACACCACGTTTAGCAGGCGGGAGACCTGGAAGACAATACTCCGACTGGAAAACGTCAGACGAGGATGTACACACTCGACAGGATACTCAATACACCACGTTAAACAGGCGGGTGACCTGGAAGGAGTCCGACGGGGAAATATCCAGTGAAGGTGAACTATTAGTCAGGTGAATAGACTCAGACGAGCTCCCAAACGGCTCCCAAACGGCTGGATGCGTAGGAAACACAGACAAAACTCCGCACGGAGACTAGGGCACAGGAACTGTGAGAGAGACACAAACAAGAGTGACGAACTGACACTAAGCACAGAGAACTCCAGCGATATAAAGGCAGCTAACAAGCCTAATGATAAGCTGCAGCTGAAGGCTGATAAGAACCAGCTGGTGCTAACAACAAACAGGTAGAACACCCCCACAAACCCACGCCTACAAAACACACCAACAGAGACACAGAACGAACACCCGGATTGATGCACCGTGACAGTACCCCCTCCCCTAGGAGTGCCTCCTGGCACTCCCAGGAGAGCTTACCTGACGATTGTAATCATCGATAAGGGAGTGATCCAGTATGTCCCTAGCAGGAACCCAACTCCTCTCCTCCGGACCGTAACCCTCCCAGTCCACCAGGTACTGGAATCCGCGTCCCCTCCGTCTCGAGTCCAGAATACGATTAACCGAATAAGTAGGCTCCCCGTCTACGAGACGCGGCGGTGGGGGAACCGAGGTGGGCGGATTAAGGTCAGAATGAAAAACAGGTTTCAATTTGGAGACATGAAAGGCGGGGTGAATTCTCCTGTATGCAGGAGGAAGTTTGAGACGGACTGTCACCGGACTAATGATCTTGGTGACAGTGAACGGGCCAATAATTTTGGGGCTAGCTTATTAGACACGTAACGGAGCGGAATATTCTTGGTAGAAAGCCACACTTTTTGACCCACGACGTATACGGGAGGCCTTGACCGGTGGCGATCGGCCTTAGCCTTGGTGCGCGCCCCCACCTGGAGCAGAGTCTCACGGGCTCTGGTCCAAGTGCGGTGGCACCTCTGGACGAAGGCATGAGCCGAGGGGACCGCGACTTCGGATTCCAGACTGGGAAAAATAGGTGGCTGGTACCCTACGCTACACTCAAACGGAGATAGGCCCGTGGATGACACTGGTAACGAGTTATGTGCGTACTCAACCCATGAGAGCTTCTGACTCCAGGAGGAAGGATTCTGAGAAACCAAACATCGCAACACTCTTTCTAAATCTTGGTTGGCACGCTCAGTCTGCCCGTTGCTTTGAGGATGAAACCCAGAAGAAAGACTGACACTCGCCCCCAACAAACGACAAAATTCTCTCCAAAATTGGGAAATAAATTGGGGACCCCTGTCAGAGACCACGTCAGCCGGGAGGCCATGTAACCGAAAGACGTGGTCTACAACAGCGACCGCTGTCTCCTTGGCAGACGGTAATTTGGGCAAGGGAATGAAATGAGCCGCCTTCGAGAACCGGTCCACTACAGTCAAAACGACCGTATTGCCCTGGGAGGGCGGGAGGGCAGTGACAAAATCTAGCGCGATGTGGGACCAGGGTCTCGAAGGGACAGACAGCGGTTGGAGTAACCCATCTGGTGGACGATTGGAAGTCTTACCACATGCACAGACTGAACAAGCCAAAACAAAACCCCGAACATCACGAGCCATGGAAGGCCACCAGAATCGTTGCTTGACCAAAAAACTGGTGCGATTGACTCCTGGATGACGTGCCACATTGGAATAACACCCACCGAATAAGGTCGGACCGTAATCCCTCCGGTACAAATAAACGACTCGGTGGACACCCGGGCGGAGGCGTTACCCCTTCTAAGGCCACGCGGACCTTCGACTCGATCTCCCAAACGAGTGTGGAGACAATGAGTCTCTCGGAAAAAATGCACTCGGGAGTGGACGGGCGAACGGAACGGTCAAAAATGCGAGACAAAGCATCGGGTTTGATGTTCTTGGAACCCGGACGATACGATAATGTACACTCAAAACGACCGAAAAAAAGTGCCCACCGAGCCTGCCTGGAGTTGAGTCTTTTAGCAGATCTAATATATTCAAGGTTCTTATGATCGGTCCAGACAATAAAGGGTACCCCCGAACCCTCTAACCAATGGCGCCACTCCTCCAATGCTAAATTGACTGCCAGCAACTCTCTGTTACCAATGTCATAATTGCACTCTGCCGGAGATAAACGATGAGAGAAAAACGCGCAAGGGTGCATCTTGTCATCCGCGGACGAGCGCTGGGAAAGAACCGCTCCTACCCCCACCTCTGACGCGTCGACCTCCACCACAAACTGACGTGATGTATCAGGGGCAACAAGAATGGGGGCTGAAACAAAGCAGCTCTTGAGGTTGGTAAATGCAGCTTCAGCTACACCCGACCACCTGAACGCCGTCTTGGTGGAGGTCAAGGCAGTCAGCGGAGCGGCTAGTTGGCTGAAATTGCGAATAAAACACCTGTAAAAATTGGCAAACCCCAGAAACCTCTGTAGGGCCTTACGGGAAACTGGAGTTGGCCAATCCACCACAGCCTTAACCTTGTCGGGATCCATGCGCACCCCCTCGGATGAGACGATATAACCCAGAAACGGGACCGACTGTGCATGAAACGAACACTTCTCCGCCTTGACAAAAAGCCCATTCTCTCAAAGCCTCTGGAGCACTCGTCTGACGTGCTGAACGTGTTCCTGGAGAGAAGAAGAAAATATCAATATGTCATCCAGGTAAACATATATGAACTGATCTACCATGTCTCTCAGCACGTCATTCACGAGTGCCTGGAAAACCGCTGGGGAGTTGGACAGCCCAAAAGGCATGACCAAATATTCAAAGTGCCCCCTGGGGGTGTTAAAGGCAGTTTTCCATTCATCCCCCTTCCTTATGCGGACCAAATGATAAGCGTTTCGTAAGTCCAATTTCGTGAAAAGGGATGCTCCCTGCAACCTCTCAAAGGCTGAAGACATCAACGGCAAAGGATAAGTATTCTTTACCGTGATGTTGTTCAGCCCTCGGTAGTCAATACAAGGTCGCAGAGAACCATCCTTCTTTCCCACAAAAAAGAACCCTGCCCCCGCTGGAGAAGAGGAAGGACGAATGAACCCAGAGGCTAGAGAATCAGAAATATATTTCTCCATGGCCTCCCTCTCTGGGACAGAAAGTGAGTATAACTTGCCTTTAGGCGGAGACATACCTGGCAATAAATCTATGGCACAGTCATAGGGACGATGCGGAGGAAGAGAAGCAGCCCGAGACTTATGGCGCTTTTCCATTACCAGTACCAGCTCGACTCGACTCGACTCGACTCGGCTTGGCTCGCCCCGGCTCGCTTTTCGTTTCGTTTTCCATTGCAGAAAGTATCGCCACAAATAGTACCCGGTCGTCATAGCGACGCCTTTCGTTCCTCGTTGCCCCATCAAGCTCTCGCTGGATCCTCTCTTCGGCAACCAAACAAAGGAATGTCTGCACCTCCTCGTTTGACCACGGCATATTCTTCCGAGTTGCCATAATAATAGTAGTAAGTTTAGTAACTATCTCTGGCTAAACTATTTAAAAAAGGCGGGGTTATTCTGGATACTCCATCTGGCGCGTGCAATGATGACGCAGTGAATAGTGACGATTCTCTCTGACCAATCAGCAGTCGGCATTGTTTTCACGTCACATTTTAGTATCGCCTTAGCTCGCCTCAGCTCGCTTAGAACCTCGCCGGAGGTGGTACGAAAAAAAGTACCCGAAAGCAGGTACAGGTACAACTTTTACACAGTGGAAAACCAAACAAAGGCGAGTCGAGTCGAGTCGAGCCGAGCCGAGGCGAGCTGGTACTGTGTAGTGGAAAAGCGCCATCACTGAACACTTCCTTCAGGTCAAGATACTCACGTGGCACGTTGGATAAATCCGTGTGTTTCTCCTGAAACACAGAACAAGACACCGAAGAACACGCAGACAATAAACAAGAAGCATGACAGGTTTCATTCCAGGCTAAAATAGAGTTCCTGCCCCAGTTAATGTGTGGGTTATGGAGTACCAGCCAGGGATGACCTAACACCACAGGGGAGGAAGGAGTGTCAATCAACAGAAAATCAATATTCTCAACATGATTACCGGAGGTAATGAGTCTTATAGTGACGGTAGCATGAGTTACTGAGGGCAAACACTGACCATTCAAAGCAACCACGGATATGGGCAGAGGAAGTGTAACAATAGGTATGTTTAGTCTGTGAGCTAGATCAATGTCAAGAAAATTTCCCTCCGCCCCTGAGTCAATGAGAGCCTCACAGTCAAAACTCAAAGTCTGAAAGTGTAAACTCACAGGGAGATGAGTAGCAGAAAAAGAGGATTCAGTCCGTGCAACCCCACCCGTCAGTAACCTCTTACCTACTAACAGGTGCTGGCTTTTACCGGACACTGCAGCGCGATGTGACCAGCTGTACCACAATAAAAACATAATCCTCTCTCCTTTCTCCTCTGTTTCTCCCGAGAAGATAAGCGAGATCTGCCAAGCTGCATAGGTTCGGGTTCCGGAGGAAATGCTGTGGTCTCGACCGGAGAGAAAGTGTGATCGGAAGAATAATTCACGTGACTTCGTTGTGACCGACGATCTCGTCGACGTAGTCGAGTATCAACTTGAACTGCTAGATCAATCAACTTATCCACCCCGGTGGGTAATTCCAAAGCATAAATCTCGTCTTTAATGTACTCAGAAAGTCCATGTAAAAACATGTCCCATTGGGCCTCGGCATTCCAGCCACACTGAGCAGCCAACGTACGAAATTCAATAGAATAGTCCGTTACCGTACGTTCCCCTTGCCTCAGTTCAGCGAGAAGACGCGCCGCGTCTCGGCCAGAAGCAGCGCGATCAAAAACTTTTCTGAGTTCGCTGGAAAAAGCTTGAAATGATGCACAACAGGGAAGTCTCTGTTCCCAAACAGTCGTTCCCCCGCTGCCCGCTCTACCCGCGAGCAAAGTGATCACAAAGGCCACCTTAGATTTCTCCGTAGGAAATGCGGATGGTTGGAGCGAGATGTAAAGTGAACACTTCGCCAAAAAAGAGCGACACAGCTGGGACACACCGGAGTAGCATGCGGGAGACGTTAGGCGAGGTTCAGTGGAGCGGATGATCTGGGCTGGAGCCGGCGGATTCACCGCGGCCTGTGGTTGTGAAACAGCAGCCGCGCTACGTAGTTGTTGGACCTGTTTCGTCAGTTCTGAGACCTGGGTAACTAGCGCCTGAACGGCACGACCAGTAGCCGTCGCCTGTTCCTCCTGTTGCTGAAGACGAGTGTCACTCTTGAACAATATGTCCTGCAATACTGCCACACTTGCTGGACCCATAATGTGGTCGGTTCGTTCTGTCACAATGAGGAGTCGTAGTCGTAGATCCAAATGCAAGTAAAACAGTTTATTGTAGACAGTACAGGAGACGGCTGGATGCGTAGGAAACACAGACAAAACTCCGCACGGAGACTAGGGCACAGGAACTGTGAGAGAGACAAAAACAAGAGTGACGAACCGACACTAAGCACAGAGAACTCCAGCGATATAAAGGCAGCTAACAAGCCTAATGATAAGCTGCAGCTGAAGGCTGATAAGAACCAGCTGGTGCTAACAACAAACAGGTAGAACACCCCCACAAACCCACGCCTACAAAACACACCAACAGAGACACAGAACGAACACCCGGATTGATGCACCGTGACAATATTGAGACAAAAGGGGCAGCACCCACCCCCCCTTCCACTGCTCTGGAACAAATCCATTTATCATTTGAAAGTTTTCAAGTTTCATTAAAGGTGAAGGTCCTTTTACTCCCATTACAGTTTTCTCAAGTGTTGCGGCCAATGCGTGATCAAAGTGCTCTACTTCAGTTCTAAGTTTTGGCACAGGGGCTTTATTTGTGTAGGGACCTCCCCCAACATGGTAACAGAAGTCACACCCATAAAAACCATTGAACTGTTTAATGTTCCTTAGAAGTGGGCGGGCGACTGAATCAGAACTACATATGAGAGGAAAAACCTTGGAAGTGTGCTCTACGTTTGCTGAATCTTTCCATTTAATTCCATCTTTCTGTAGAATTGACGGTTCATCTACGAAAAATGTGAGCATGTAGGGCTTTTTTTCACCAAACCAAAGACATGGAAGACAGATATTTGCCTTGCGTTCTCTAGGCTCAAGCTCTATAACTAGGCCCTGTATGGGCCAAATCTGGTATTTGGAGCTCCTGAACAGTGGGATTCCATCACAGTTCCAGATTAAAGATATGTCATCCTCACCCATTGCACCAGATTCCTTACGTTTCTGATACTCTTCTCCACATTGGATGTCTGAAATTGTATCTGAAGTCAGCCAATCAATTTTTGAAAAATGGTTTGTTTTTCCTCAAGCAATGTTTGGATCTGTGAGGCCAAACTAAGAACCAGGAAAAAGCATCCACTTTTAAGAGAGCTATCTGAATCAGTTACTGTGTGACAAATGTCACACTGTAGCTCACCAGTACTTTTCCCTAAGTAGTTTCCACATGTAGGAAAGTAGAAATGGGGTTCATAATTTCCATACTGACCATAAGCTTTTCGGAAAAGATATGTGGTCACTGGTACCATGCCTGGAAAATGCTCGTTGAAAATTGTTAGTAGATGGTCCAGTGAAACAGCTGTAAGATTGTGCCTTAGTACAAAGGACATAAGCAACAGTAAACTTTGTCCTTTTGTCAGAGGTGCGCCGAGATACACAGGATCATCTCCATCTGTCAGTGGGCCTGCCTGTCATAACAATCATATATTAATTATTGTAAAAAGTAACCTATAGCAAAAAACACACAATAATAAAAAACATACAATAATACAAGCTACTAACCTTTTCGTTTGGCTCTTGCTGGTCAGCAGTTGGAACAGACATATTCTCTTCTGGTGGTGTCCAGGATATGTCCTGCCATAGATAAAAAAACATGCTTTTACTTTGTTGTTTTTTATAATGGTTTAAGACTGTTAACTTACAATACGCAACCAGACAGAATTTGAGTAGTTTTGCAATGAATAATGGGATTGATGTCTTTGTCCACTGACAAAACATACCCAGATACACAAATCTGACTGGGTGTTTTGAATAAATTTATTTAATTTGGTTGACATACTTTAATACATAGAAAGGAATATTGAACCTCTTCATAAAAAAAAGAAGCCAATTAACTGAAATGTGTTTGTTAAATTGTATCTGCATTGTAGTGAAGATCCCTCAAATTACATCAAGACAAAAAAAGTCACAAAAGTTTTGCATAAACAGTAAACACTATCAAATAATGTGTGTTATAGCCATTAACTGCTGAACATCTGGAAGTTATTCACCTTGTAAACTTATGTGTACTGGTCTACTAATGAATTTGAATTGGCATAAACCTGTCATGAATGGATAATGCAACCGTTGTCACGGTATACTAATTCATTGCTTCCTTCTCGTCTCGTGTTGTTGTTGTTGCATGAAAGCACGTGTGTTGTGGGCGTGATTGAGTGTCATTCCTTGACTCGCTCCAGCTGATCATCATATCATCACCAGCTGCAGCCTATCTCATTTCACTATATATGCTCACAGTTTTCTCATCTCCATTGTCAGATCGTTCGTTGGATGTTCGATGTTCCAGTCTTGTGTTCCTGAGTCTCTCGTCGTGTGTTCCTGTGAAGTTCGTCTTGATTGTGGATTATCATCGGTTGTGGATTATCACCGTTTGTGGATTGTTCTTCGTCTGTCTTCACCGCACCACTTGGGATTCACCTCGCTGACCATCGACGTCCCTGGGTCACCAGTTCCACGCCCGTGTCTTTCTGTTTGCACTTCCTCATTCCCTTAATAAAGAGTTATTTACCTGCTATTGCTTCCTGTTATCCATTGAGTCATGACAGAACGATCTGACCAAACCATGGAAGCAGCGGGTACTTCATCGACCAGTTTGGAGGACTTTGTTCATCACAGTATGAGAAGAATGGACTCGCAGGAGAGGAATTTGAATGACACGGGCCGTGCGGTACAAGCTTTGGTGACGCAGGTGTCCGAGCTGACCCAGCAGATTCTACTTCTTCGAGTTCCCGCTGCGCCACCCACACCAGCCGTTCCCCTCATTCCACCGGAGAATCCGACGCACGCCGAACCACGCCTACCGGTTCCAGAGAGCTACGCGGGTGAGTCTGCATACTGTAGAGCATTCCTGACCAGATGTGCCATGCATTTTGCTCTACAGCCCAGAACATTTCAAAATGAGCAAACTAAAGTGGCGTTTGTGTTGACTTTACTAACCGGCAAAGCAGCGCTTTGGGGGACGGCGGTGTGGGAGAATCAAGATCCCTGCTGTGCCTCGTTCCTGACACTCTCCGCGGAGATGAAACGGGTATTCGATCGTGCCGTCGCGGGGAGAGAGGCCGCTAGGGTGCTGGCCGACCTCCGTCAAGGTGAGAGGTCGGTCTCGGATTTTTCGATCGAGTTCCGAACCCTGGCGGCCGAATGTCAGTGGAACGAGGAGGCGCAGTGGGACATGTTCCTGCATGGGTTGGCTGACCGCGTCCAGAGGGAGATCTACGCCCTGGACCTCCCAACGACTCTCAATGGCCTCATCGACCTGGCTCTACGGGTGGACGCGCGGCTGGCAAGGGTCGGGAGTAGAGCTTTGTCCACCCGTCCTACAGGAGGAGTCGAGGTACAACGGTCCAGCGGCAGGGACGCGGTCAGCCCAGTCTTCGATCACGAACCCATGCAGGTGGGTCGAGCTCGGCTTTCCCGGGAGGAGAAGGAGAGGCGGAGATCCCAGGGCCTTTGCCTATACTGTGGAGGCTCGGGACACTACGCTTACAACTGCCCGGTAAAAGGCCAAGCCCGATAGTAAGCATGAGGCTACTATCGGGTGGGATCTCCGCCCAGAAGACCTCATCCACATCTACTCTCCTTCCGGTAAGACTGAGATGGTCAGCTCACCAGCACGACGGTCGAGCACTTTTGGATTCCGGGGCTGAAGGTAACTTTATGGACAGCACTTTCGCACACAAATTTCAGATTCCCCTCAGACCACTCACACAAAGGATTTCAGTTCATGCACTTAACGGTCAAGAACTCCCCACCATTTCATTTACCACGGAAGACATCACCCTCATCACTTCAGGCAATCACTCCGAGACAATTTGTTTTTACATTCTGGATTCACCCCTGGCACCCATTGTTCTTGGACATCCCTGGCTCACCCGTCACAACCCCCGTGTGGACTGGCAACATAAAGCTATACTGGAGTGGAGCAAGGAATGTCATAAGTCTTGTCTCGTGTCTGCTTGTCCGTCTGTGCCTGTTTGTGTGTTTCAGGAGGAAGTAGGGGATTTGTCTAACGTGCCCGAGGAGTACCATGATCTGAAGGAAGTGTTCAGTAAGTCTCGTGCTGCTTCTCTTCCTCCTCATCGTCCCTATGACTGTGCCATAGATTTAATGCCAGGTAAGTCTCCGCCTAAAGGCAAGTTATACTCACTTTCTGTTCCTGAAAGGGAGGCTATGGAGAAATATATTTCTGATTCTCTGGCAACCAAGCTCATCCGCCCTTCCTCTTCTCCAGCGGGGGCGGGGTTCTTTTTCGTGGGGAAGAAGGACGGGTCTCTGCGACCTTGTATTGATTACCGGGGGTTGAATAACATCACGGTAAAGAATACTTATCCTTTGCCGTTGATGTCTTCAGCTTTCGAGAGGTTGCAGGGAGCGTCCATCTTCACGAAATTGGACTTGCGTAACGCTTATCATTTGGTTCGTATCAGGGAGGGGGATGAGTGGAAGACTGCTTTTAACACCCCCAGGGGGCACTTTGAATATTTGGTCATGCCTTTCGGGCTGTCCAACTCCCCAGCAGTCTTCCAGGCACTGGTCAATGACGTGTTGCGAGACATGATTGACCAGTTCATATATGTTTACCTGGATGACATATTGATATTTTCCTCGTCTCTCCAGGAACATGTGCAACACGTCCGACGAGTGCTTCAGAGGTTGTTAGAGAATGGGCTTTTTGTCAAGGCGGAGAAATGCGATTTTCATGCACAGTCTGTTCCTTTCCTAGGATACATCATCTCGTCTGAGGGAATGCGTGTGGACTCTGAGAAGGTTAAGGCTGTGGTAGAATGGCCAAGTCCAGATTCCCGTAAGGCCCTACAGAGGTTTCTGGGGTTCGCCAATTTCTATCGACGTTTTATTCGTAATTTCAGCCAACTAGCCGCGCCTCTGACTGCCTTGACCTCCCCCAGTACTCCGTTCAGGTGGTCAGATACAGCCGAGGCTGTATTTGCCAAACTCAAGAGCCGCTTTGTTTCAGCTCCCATCCTCGTTGCCCCTGATTATTCACGGCAGTTCGTGGTGGAGGTCGATGCGTCAGAGGTGGGGGTAGGAGCAGTCCTGTCCCAGCGTTCTCCCACAGACGACAGGATGCATCCTTGCGCGTTTTTTTCTCATCGCTTGTCCTCAGCCGAACGCAATTACGACATTGGTAACAGGGAGTTGTTGGCAGTCAAGTTAGCCTTGGAGGAATGGCGTCATTGGTTAGAGGGCTCGGGGGTACCCTTTATAGTCTGGACTGATCATAAGAATTTAGAGTACATCAGAACTGCCAAAAGATTGAACTCCAGGCAGGCTCGGTGGGCACTTTTTTTCGGTCGTTTTGATTTTTCTCTCTCGTACCGCCCGGGGTCCAAAAACATCAAACCCGACTCTTTATCTCGCATTTTTGATCCTTCCGAACGCCCGTCTACTCCCGAGTGCATTTTACCGGAGAGTCTATTTGTCTCCACACTCGTATGGGAGGTCGAATCGAAGGTCAAGACGGCCTTAGAAGGGGTAACGCCTCCGCCCGGGTGCCCACCGAATTGCTTATTCGTGCCGGAGGGATTAAGGTCTGACGTCATTCAGTGGGGTCATTGCTCCAACGTGGCTTGTCATCCAGGAGTTTATCGTACTAAATTTCTAGTCAAGCAACGATTCTGGTGGCCACTTATGGCTCGTGACATTCACAGTTTTGTTTTGGCTTGCTCGGTTTGTGCCACTGGTAAAACTTCCAATCGACCCCCAGATGGGCTCCTTCAACCGCTGCCAGTTCCTTCGAGACCCTGGTCCCATATCGCTCTCGATTTCATTACCGCCCTCCCACCCTCCCAGGGTAACACAGTCGTTTTGACCGTGGTGGACCGGTTCTCGAAGGCAGTTCATTTTATTCCCTTACCCAAATTACCCTCAGCTAAGGAGACAGCGTTGACAGTCATTGACCACGTCTTTCGTTTACATGGCCTCCCGATGGACGTGGTCTCTGACAGAGGACCCCAGTTTGTGTCCAAATTTTGGCAAGAATTTTGTAAATTACTGGGAGCGACGGTTAGTTTATCCTCAGGGTTTCATCCCCAGAGCAATGGACAAACCGAGAGAGCCAACCAAGATCTGGAAAGGGTGTTGCGATGTTTAGTCTCCAAGAATCCTTCCTCATGGAGCCAACAACTTTCCATGGTGGAGTACGCCCACAACACGTTACCAGTGTCGGCTACGGGCCTATCTCCGTTTGAATGTAGTTTAGGTTACCAGCCACCTATCTTTCCCAGTCTGGAATCCGAGGTCGCGGTTCCCTCCGCCCACGCTTTAATCCAGAGGTGTCACCGCACTTGGACTAGAGCCCGCAAGACTTTACTCCAAGTGGGGGCGCGCACCAAGGCTAAGGCCGATCGCCACCGGTCAAAGCCTCCCATATACGTCGTCGGTCAAAAAGTGTGGCTTTCTACTAAGAACATTCCTCTCCGTTCCGTCTCTAATAAGCTTGCTCCCAAATTTATTGGCCCGTTCTCTGTCACCAAGATCATTAGTCCGGTGGCAGTCCGCCTTAGTTTACCTCCAGCGTACAGGAGAATACATCCCGTTTTTCACGTTTCCAAAATTAAACCCGTGTTTCATGCTCACATTAATCCGCCAGTCCCGGTTCCCCCCCCGCCGCGTCTCGTAAATGGGGACACCACCTATTCGGTTAATCGTATTCTGGATTCAAGGCGGAGGGGACGTGGATTTCAGTACTTGGTGGACTGGGAAGGTTACGGTCCGGAGGAGAGAAGTTGGGTACCTGCTAGAGACATTCTGGATCACTCTCTGATCGATGATTACAATCGACAGGTAAGGGAGTCTGAGAACGCCAGGAGGCGTCCTTAGGAGAAGGGGTACTGTCACGGTATACTAATTCATTGCTTCCTTCTCGTCTCGTGTTGTTGTTGTTGCATGAAAGCACGTGTGTTGTGGGCGTGATTGAGTGTCATTCCTTGACTCGCTCCAGCTGATCATCATATCATCACCAGCTGCAGCCTATCTCATTTCACTATATATGCTCACAGTTTTCTCATCTCCATTGTCAGATCGTTCGTTGGATGTTCGATGTTCCAGTCTTGTGTTCCTGAGTCTCTCGTCGTGTGTTCCTGTGAAGTTCGTCTTGATTGTGGATTATCATCGGTTGTGGATTATCACCGTTTGTGGATTGTTCTTCGTCTGTCTTCACCGCACCACTTGGGATTCACCTCGCTGACCATCGACGTCCCTGGGTCACCAGTTCCACGCCCGTGTCTTTCTGTTTGCACTTCCTCATTCCCTTAATAAAGAGTTATTTACCTGCTATTGCTTCCTGTTATCCATTGAGTCATGACAACCGTAGAGTGTTTACTCCAAAGTATTTATAATTTGTTGACATATGTCTAAGATGGTGTTGACAGTAACTTCTTTATTTGAAGTTTTATTAATATAAATTGGACAATGCTCACATTAATTATTACCTGTAATTCTGTTAGCATTTGTATATCCTGTTGGTCCGCACTTATGTGAGTCCAAGGGCTGCCTTGCAGGGGTGGTAAAAGTACTCAAAAATTATACTCGAGTAAAAGTATATATACCTAAATAAAAAATGACTCCAGTAAAAGTGGAAAGTCCTCCATTCAAACATCACTTGAGTAAAAGTACAAAAGTATCCGATTTAAAACGTACTTAAGTACCGAAAGTAAAAAGTTCATATTCAAACTGTAAATATTAATAATTAAACAGATCAATTGTTTTGGGAGTGAGATGTAATGTTTTAATTGAAAAAATTATTCGATACTGCAATTAAGAATTTGTTAGATTTGCAATCAGTCAAGAGACAATGAAGCACCTTGCATCAATTCTAAACAATTTCATTAAGTTTAGTGACAGCATATTATGGTGCAATGACTGGTAAGCCATTCTTTGATACAAATTTTACAATTTCAATTCAATTATTGTGGTTTGATCCCGATCTTGATTCAATATAGATTCATTTTGATAAATATTTGGTACAGTAGATGCATGTTAATTTTTAAATTAAGAAAATCTCACCTAATTCTGTAAACATAGGCTATAGAGAGCCCTGTCAGCTGGTATTATTAAATGTTAAAAATACATGTGATTTTTATTATAATAACAACTTTATAATATTTTAATGATATAAGTAAAAAATATAATAAATATATAGTGCACATATTTAGCAAAATACTAATTTATACTAATATTAAATATATTATAAAATACACATTTTTCTAGCAAACTAACGTGCTATGGTCATTACATTTTTATTTTTTTTCTGAGGTAAATATAACGTTATGTGACATATTCTTCTCCAGCTGTTTTACTGACCTCTTTCTGCGGTTGAAAAACACTGATTTATTGATATTATGTATAAGGTATATACATTTCGGTAAGTTGCACTGTATCTTTCAACATAGGCTACCTATTATTGTTCATTTGTGTTTATTTACAATTAACTAGTAGTAAAGATATTAACGGCACTCTGCATAGCAGGCGCTAGCTTTCGGTCACGTCACATTTAAAAGATCCAAAACGGTATTTATTGTTTGAATTTCTTAATAAATTGACAGAATCTGAGAGCTGAGAATTTATTTCATATCAAAAGTAACCCACTCTGTCCTGTCTGTCGGTGTCAATGTCCTCTTTGCTTCGCGATTTTTCTCTGCATGAGAAAATGGATGTGTGTCGTGAGAGCGTTTGGAAAGTGTCGATTGCGTGAGTCTGAATGAGTGAGAGTTGGCAGCTCTGCAATAGACATGTTCCATAACATTAGCTGCATCAAACAGAAGATGTGCAAGATACAGTGTAAGCGGGAATCTCTGGGTCATTGCTGGCCAGAGCTGCACCTTCACCTGTTTCTGCGGTCATCTTCCACAATGGCGAACTGACTGCTATGTGAGCGTATGCTGGCAAAGAGCTCGTGCTTCTTTTTTTCAAAATAAAACCAAGTTTTTCATTGGTTTGGAAGCCAGTGTATTAAATACTTGGAGCGGGCATGGGGAAATGTAACAGAGTAAAAAGTAAACTTTGTCTTTAATATTGTAGTGGAGTAAGAGTAAAAGTAGATGCAAATAAAACATACTCAAGTAAAGTACAGATCCCCGAAAAAAATACTTAAGTAAAGTAACGAAGTATTTTTACTTCGTTACTTACCACCACTGCTGCCTTGGTCTGGCGTGGAGGGTCAGTCCATCACTTGCACTGAGTGGGACTGTCTCCAGGCCGCCTCACTGTCAGGCTTTAATGAGCCATACAACAGGCAGTGGGCATTACGAGACATGGGTGGTTGTATTACAAGCAGTTTTTCATGTGTCTTTATCACATACACATACAGGACAACAGGAAAAAATTAAGCCTATCCCTAATTTACTTCCATTGTATAACAGTGATAATAATGCAACAAACAAACATTAAGTTTAAAAATGTTAAACTTTTAACATTTCAATCTGTAGACATTTTACCTCTGAGGATTTGTTGTTTTGTGTGTCCTGCTCATGCTGTAGTCCTGCTGTTTGACTTCTTGCACTTTCTGTGAGAGGTCCTTCATGAGGAGCATTCTGGGACAGCTAGATTACGCCACTATAGTTAGTGTAATGATGACAAACACAATTCTGTATGAATAACTATCTGAATATGTAAGAACTAAAACTTAAATTGCACATTTAGCAGGCCAGTTGTAGGCAAACTGCAGGGAGCTCAGAGTTTGAGCCTCATGACTGCTCTCAATTCTAGAATGCACTCCCATGCCTCTATTGGGCATTTTAATTAGGCTTCAAGGCTACTATGCTGAAGAACAAACAAAGATTTAAATTGTGATTTATTGATTCTGGCTGGATTATAGATGAATAGAAAAGTCACCAGGACGACAATCCTCAAGGGAAGATGATTTGTCATATGAACGAACATAATACAAAACTGATGCAGTCTAATAGGCTAACGTCACAGTTTAGCAATATTCCAAAATGAATCACTGATAAACGTATGTCCATAACTGTTTTTGTAAAATGACATAATGTAACGTTAGCATACCTCTTTTAAGACTTGTCTCTTTTCTTTGCGGGAGGATGGGCAATTGAGATAAGTTAGTTCTTGTAATTCACTCGGCACTTTAAAGAATTCTGTATTAAACAAAGCACTGTTATGCCTTAATAATAATAATAATAATACGTTGTGGTTAAGCCTAGCAAGAACAAAAAATACCTCAGATTCTGTTATCCGTCGATATTTCGTGGACTTTGATGGTTGGCTGGAATCATGAAGTATATATTCTTTATATCTTCTTTTGTGCACCATCATTACATATCTGGTTGATCACGATTCTCAAATATATTTTATGCTTTTAAAAAACTGCCACACAATTCATTATTGAATAGTTTTTGACACTCTGACCGGGCTTTATCCTCAAAAATCAAATGTGATTTTTTTTTTTTTTTTGTGCAAAATAATTTTCCGTAGCCAATCAGACGTCTCTAACAATGTCGGCCAATCACAACCTCTATGGGCCACAGTCCGTCCGTTACACTGGCGCGAAATGGCGATCGTCAAGGCAGCAGGAGCTAGCGCTCCACCAAGAGTAAGTATAACTTGTTGAATTTGATAACATGCATACACTATTAATGATTAAATGCAGTTTAGTGCTGTCGTTTGTTCAGTAAGTTGGATAAATAATTAATCTATCTTCAGAAATTTTGGCTCACATGTTTAAAGTTTAACTTTATAACATAAGAGTCAAAATGAGTGTTGTACCGGTGGCTTAAGTAAAAGATGCTGCAGCCAGCTAACTTTATACAAAATTAAATTAAAATATATGATATCCCCTTGTCTGTCTTGCAATGACACAGAAACGTTTCAGAACGCTGGCCCCTCCTTCATGCCATGATTGACAGGGAGGGGTCGTAATCGGCAAGGGATGCTTTTTAAATGTGAAATTTAAAACTACAATCGTGGGTTTTTTTCTAAAATGCAAACTCAATTGTTTTGATTGCAAGTGAAAATGTATTTAAGAATGCCGTGTAATGTGTTTTTGTCTTTGCTCCAGAAAAAAAAAACATTTAGAAAGTTCTGACGACGAAACAGACATTGAAATGAAGCGACAATATGACAAATGATTTTTTTTTTATATAATTGCCCTAATGTTGATGATTTTGCAGTCCTATTGTGAAATGTCCTGATTATTACAGAGATATTACAAATTGGAAGATCTATGGTATTGTTTAAATGTCAGTGGTTTGTAGACTTAACGTACAGATGTCCTGTTGGCCCTTCGCTGTTTTGTACGTTGTATATAACTTAGTTTTTATTTGGTTCAGAGACAAAAAATAGGTTGCAAAGGAGAGGATCCTCACCAAGCGGCAACCTCCCTGTCTCTCTCTTGAAACCAACACGGAAGTGAATTAAACTGCAATTCATCGCCTGGCCGCTTGAGGCGTTGTCGAGTGTCGAGAGGATAGTTGTTTTCCTCTGTGAACATGCACTCATGGATGTCTGACAATATCGTTGCTTTTTGGAGTTCAGATTTAAAAACGTCTAAGATATAGAGGCCACACTCGTTCTGCGCTACCGTTGATCTTACGGAGCAGATAGACTATAATATGTTTATTTCACTGTTTAGTGTTCAATAAAAAGTACCGTCAGATGAAATCCTGCAGGTGTCAGTGCTTTCTCTTCGTCCCTTAAATGAGCGCGGATTTCTAGTGCATTTACTTGAACTTTTTAAGTAATATCTATCAGAATTTAAAATGGACTGAATAAAGCTCTCTACGAACTTGACGTGCGATGCCGCGCTGACTGACATGTATGCGCATCACTGTCACACACACACATACGCTCAGAGCAAATATTGTAAGTTACTGCATGAGAATAATAATGCATCACAATACACATAGTCTCACGGTTAGTTATGTCTTTTAACTATTATAGTATTTCAAAGGGCAAAAACATGAACTTTAACTATTGGCTTTAGGTCTACTTCTTCAAGTCAGCTGTCACTTTAGTGCGAGGCCAGTAGCACATTAGCGCTTAGCCTGAGCAAACTCGAGCAAGGGCGGGCGTAGTTTCAGCATCCAGGCTCCTCAACTCCACCCACGTCCCGCCTTTTTGCCCATTTTCGTTTATGCGGGAGTGACGCACTGTGACGCGCTTCCAAGATGGCGACGAGCGACTCCGCCCACTTTAGGCTTCAAAAACGCTCTTCAGAAACCTACGGGTGACGTCATGGACACTACGTCCATATTTTTTTACAGTCTATGGTCCTCACTCAGCTGAAGGATACACTGAGGAAACCACTCCACTCCATGCAGAACCAATCCATTACATAGTGAGGAGGAAGTTCAAGCCGAAACCGTGGACGCAAATGTGGATTTGTTCGATTACCCAGAGAATTCTCAACCAACCGTATGTCGTTTCAGACCATACACAAAACAACAAAAACATTTGGACTGTGTTATAGTTATTCTAATGTATTTTTAAGCATAATCTTTCAGCAGGTTCTCCAAAGCGTTTTTTGCAAGTATAACATTACCATGCAAATTCTTTTGATTTGAAAATGTGTTTATTGTTTTAAATATAGGACACCTCAGGGGCTACTGAGGCAAGTGGAGAGAGCATGGAACAGCCATTATGTGTCAGTGGTCAAGTGATGAAAGCTTTGAAAAGTACAGTATAAAATACCTGAAATGAGTTCTGCTACGGGAAGCTATGTGGATAATTCTGTCTTATATACTATACAATATTACATTTGTGATTGTAATCTTCTATTGACGAGCTTTGTATTTAAAGAAGTGTGTAAAAGTGGTGGTACCGTATTTAAATTTTATACAGGGAAAGATTCTGAGCATTAGGAATTAATAGTAACAACAATCTGTGTAAGCATTTTAAGCAGGCACCTTTCTTCATGTCTTTTGTGATAGAAATATAGCCCTGACACCTCGAGAAGGTTCAACTGTGACGTCTGGCATCCTGTTCCCACCCCACTTACGATGTGTTTTGACACTTATTACCTGGGGTGGGCATAAGTGGTACACAGGTTCGCATGTGTGACCAAAAGAAAAAATGTGCTGTGTAAATAAGTTCTGCACATTTGCATATTGACAAGATTGACAGCTGTTAATGCACAATCACTATTTTAGTTCAACAAACTGTACTGTATAATATTTCTATTCAAACTCAAAGCATAAATCTGTCTTCTGTTGTTTTTTTCAAAGCAAACGCAGCCCCTTACTTACATTATGTAGTACTAACATCACATTATTTGATCGATAATGGGCAAAATGGGCAAGTACAGAGCTGTGCAGTACACATTCTAATCAGGTAGTGTGATTGTACGAAATATAAGAAAATATTATTTGGCTATTTTTTATTCCTTTGTTTTTTCTTCTGCATTCAAAATCCACTTGGCTGAAAAATCTGACGGGGCTCGTGCTCCCTCACTTTGTATGCGGGCATGACGCCTCTGAATATAATAATAATAATAATATAATCACTCTTATTAAATGTATGTTTTATAGTTAATTAATGGATAAATTTTTTTGGATAATATAGTTATAATTAATGGATAATAATATATGCAGTGTGAGTAACAAACCAAATCTCCAGGTTGTAATATGAGAACCGGGCTGTGAAACTCATGTGCACCCCTGCTTATTACAATTAAGCCCTATTTGCACAGGATTACCTGGTGACCTCCAGTCATTTGTAATAATTGCCGAGGTTGTCTGTGATCTTAATCCCGTGTGAATCCAATATGTCTGTAATTTGTAAGATAAAAATTCCCCCACAAATTACCTACTATATTTCACCAAACACCGAGGTCCTGTGAAAATACTAGTCACGTGCTAATCGGCATCTCTGTGATTTAGCCAGCATTTGGCGGGTCTTATCATTATTTAAGGTTTTTGTTTCCCGTGTGCATTTTTATCCATCTTTCGCACAGAATGGAGCGTTGGAGTGTTTGATAGTATTTTGGGTGCTGTCATATTGGTACAATTTGCAGAAAGAGAAAACTGAAAAGGTTTAATGTGTCACAAATAAATAAAGCATAAAGCTTGAGATATTATTTTAACCTGGTGACGTAAATGACACAGGGCACGAAACTGTTTTTTTTTAATTTATTTTTTAATCCATCTGATTGGACCATAGAGCGGGACTCTCAAAACCTTGACATTTACTTAATTCAAGTAAAATCACAGGTTTCGCATATCCTGTGAGAATGCACCGCACGAAATTCAGATGTGGGGGGGGGCAATTTCAAAATCAGACATGGTCCCCAGATAATACTGATCCCGTGCGAATAGGGCTTTAGAGAAAGCAATTAACATATACTGTACATATCAAGCTGCAGTTTAGTTTAAGTTGACTGTCAGAATGGGTATGTCCTCATAATCTGTTTTTTTTTTTAATTTTCATTTAAATTTTCCCTCCTTTTTTGCAGAAATACTCACCTTAGTGCAGTGTGTCAAGGAACTAATATCCTCAAGTGGGCTCGAGTGAGTTCACCAGTGTAACAGCGCAGCGCTTCTGTTGTTGTACGTCACACGCATCACATGACCAGCGTCGGCCAATAGCGAGCCTACATGTGACGTAGCTCTACGCTATTACACTAGTGAACTGACTCGAGGCCCACAGAGAAGGAAATGAAGAGTTGAAATAAAGTTGTTATTTGTGTTTGTTTTTGTGCACAAAAAGTATTCTCGTCGCTTGATAAACTTAAGATTGAGCCACTGTAGTCACTTGGACTATTTTAACGATGTCTTTAATAACTTTTCGGGGCTGGCAAGTTGCAATCCCTGAAGGAGCCTATGGAGGAGTGATCCAGCTCTCAGATTTAATCAAAAATATCTTAATTTGTGTTCTGAAGATGAACGAAGGTCTTACGGGGTTGAACAACATGAGGGAGAGTAATTACTGACAGAATTTACATTTTTGGGTGAACTATCCCTTTAAAGCACGTGCTGTCTTTTAGGCGGCAGCTGTTTATGGTTCTAGAATCGAACATGGAGACAAATCATATATGATCTATGTGAACACCAATCATTTGAAATGCTTCAATTGTGGTAATATCGGGCATAAAAAAATGGAATGCCCACATATGACACAAGCTGAAGACGATATCAGCAAAATAAATGAAAGTGAACAGGCGGTCGATGGTGAAGGAGAAACTGCGGATAAAAGTTAAAAAACGGAGACAGATAAGAAAACCGACAAAGAACAGAGTGAATCGGGTATTCATGAAAAAAATAGAGTCTACTGAAGATATAGGCCAAAAGGAATTGGGGGAAAATAAATCATGGGGAAAAAAGGAACAAAATAAAAATTGTGATGGAGGGAAGAACAAGAGGAATTTTGAAGAGGCAGGGACAAGTGATGCTAAAAAATCTCATCTTGAAAATTCGGATGATAGAGATGTAGACACTGTTGAGAATCGATTCGATAATATACCTCTGTCTCAGCTCTCTGAAAGCACTGATGTGATGAAGAGATGGCGGATGACGATTGTCTTTCTGAAATGTCAGATTTTCCCTCTAATTATGATGAGGATCAGTTATATACTGTAAAAGAGATTAACGATTTCCTTGATGAAACCTTTGGGAAAAAAGCAGAAGTAAAGGAATTTTTTCCTGATGTGAAGAAGTTTTTGGCTTCAGTGATCAAGATACAAAAAAACTGTCGGTTATGAAGAGTTAAGTAGAAAAAAAAGATTCAGATTGAGAAAAATGGTAACGAATCTGAGAAAAGAAAGAGTTCTTGAAAATTTGTTATAGTTTATTTATGGAGGAAGCACAAGTGGTGAACTATCTGTCCCTTTTTGTCTTGTTCTCTTTTTCCATTTTTTGTTCTCTTTTTTCATGGAGAGCCTTAGAATAGGATTTATTAATATCAATGGGGGAAGAGAGGGCAGGAAAAGAGCATGTGTTACATCCCCAGAGTTCTGGGTTCGTTTTGTTTTTGTTTTGTATTGCTTGTGGTTTGTGTATTTGTTTTCTCTAACAGGCAAGATGGCTTCTGTGACTGTTCCGGCAGCTGATTGGTGGTTCAACGGCTGATTGGGACTTGGAACTCCTCCCCTTCGTTAGTGGCTGCAGCTGGCTGTGCTCTTTAAAAAGCCCAGTTTTGCATTAGTTCTTTCTCTCTGTTCCTGCTGTTGGTTTAGTGGGTATCCTGTGTGGGGATCTTTATGATATTTAGACAATTTCACTAACATTTTGATGAGAACATCTAACAAGTTCTAATGTGTGTTTTTTGTGTGTGTGTGTGTGTTAGTAAATTTGGCTTGTGTTCCATTTTGGAATTTGTAACAGTAGGACGGAGCACTTGTTTGTTTGTGGATTCTCACAATTGTATTAATTATATTCTTTTCTTTTTGTTTATAAGGAGTTGGGGAGTAGATTTAGCGCTACCCTGGGGTATACATCACACGTAGGCATACTTCTCTGTCTATAAACATCAGCTAGACCTGGGCGGACCGCCAGCTGTATGTTTGGTTAGGGCGCCTTGATCGTCTGCCAGATAGGGGTTGTATGTGTTTATTTATTTATATTTGGGGGGGGGGTTGTTTATTTCTTTGCTTTGGTCTGTCCAGCCCTCCCCTTTTTCTTTCCAGAAAATTGTTTACACTAATTTTGTGGCTAAATAAAAGCTTCGGTTTTTATATGGTATTTGGTGTTTGTGTCCTTTTCTTGCACCACGACTCCTTACGACCTTTGCCGGCCTCGGTGGGCCCGAGTAGGGCGTTCTCAGGATCCCCTCTTTTTCTCTTTGGGGGCTAGAACGTAACCGCATGTTTAAATGAATACATACAAAATAAGAATATTGATGTTACATTTGGACAAGAGACGTATAGTGATGGGAAAAATGAAGTGGAATGGGAAATGGAGTGGAGAAGTGATTTGTATATGAGTCACGGTACAAATGTTAGTGGAGGAGTTGCTATTTAATTTTCAAAGACGATTAATATAACCAATGTGTCTGTTAATGAAATAGAAAGAGGAAGAATTTTTGCGGTTTAAGCAAGTATAAACGGTTTTGTTTTTATTAACATTTACACACCAAATACTGGAGCAGAGAGGATACATATATTTAAAAAATGATATGAGTTTTTAAAGCAAAATTGTGATGGAAATGTATGGTTGGTCTTAGGGGGTGATTGTACAGAATATTTTACTTTAGATAGAAATGGAGAAGAACCTCATCCTTCTTCTGCCAAAATTTCTACACAATGTTATTAGTAATTCTAATTTAGTTGATGTATGGAGACAGCAACACCCTACAGTTAAACAGTATACGTGGGTAAAGGTTTCTCATGATCTTATTAGTTCTGCCAGATTGGACCGATTTTATGTTAATAAAAGTAATAGAATTTTAAAGTCAACAATTTGTCCAAATGGATTCTCTGATCACCATTTATGTATAATTGAAATAAATGTAAGGAAGTCACAAAGTCATAGCTATTATTGGCATTTTAATGTGAAAATGTTACAAGATATACTTTTTTGTGAAAAGTTTAATGTGTTTTGGATGGAGTGGAAAAACAAAAAAGTAATTATGATGATATTGTTAACTTTCAGTGGTCCTTTTCATATAGGAAAAGCACAAATTAGAATATTTTGTCAAAATTATATATATATAACAAATAGTAGGATCAAAAAAACTGTTTTTGAACTAGAAAAAGAGATAAAACAGATTGAAAGTGAGTTAATTGTTGGAGATGTTGTGACAGTTGGGAAGCTGGAAGGAAAAAAAGCTTTAGCCACATTATTCCATGAGAAGGCAAAAGGGGCTTTAATTAGAGCTCGCTTTGCATTTTTGAGAGAAATGGATGCACCAAGTTCCTTCTTTTTTAATCTAGAAAAGAAAGAAAGAGGAAGAAAAATGATGCTGCATTTGAAAGATGTAAATGGAAATGTGATTTCAGATCCAAATGAAATGAGAAAAATGGCGTTGGGTTTTTATATGGACTTATATGGCGAAGGACAATGTGATATCGGATGCATTGAAGAGTTGCATAAAGACTTCTTGAAGCTTTCTGATGAACAAAGTAAACAACTGGACTCTGGCCTTCAGTTAATAGAACTGACTGAAGCTGTTAAAAAACTTTCAACTGGAAAAACGATGCTCGGTTACTAACGTAACCTCGGTTCTCTCTAGAGAGGTTCTCTCGTATTGCGTAAGTTTAGCTTACGCTACGGGAAAGATTCATCTTCTCGAGATACTGAAGCCAAAAAATTATCCTTAATTTTGTATAACTTGTCAACGCAGTGCAGCAGCTAGCAGACCTAGAGCAGGCCATCTCGCGTGCTCATTGGCTGCCCTGCGGGCAACTGCTGCAGCCTACCAGTGCGCCCGGCGTGACGTCACGCCCAATGAAGGGCGCCCGCGCCTTTATAGCGTCACAGCCCACCAGATAGGCGTGGCTTAATGTATAAAATAGGGGCTGTAGGCTGAATTCTCTGGTTTTTCGACGACTGAAGCGAAGTCGCTCGTGGCGTGAGCACGGCCGGTTACGCAATACTCGTTCCCTCTCTAGAGAGAACCGAGGTTACGTCAGTAACCGAGCATCGTTCTCTTACGAGAGGTTCTCTCGTATTGCGTAAGTTTAGCTTACGCTACGGGAACACTTTGTCAACGCCGTGCGCGCCAAGCATCCACATGAGACCCCGAGCTTAAGGGGAACCCCATAAGTGGAAAAAATAAGGTGGCCAGCCACGCGGGCCATCCCTTGTACATAAGCACACATAGGGAATACAGAGCAGCGTGCCGGTCTGTATAGTCACATACCCTACTTAGTGCAGCTCAACCAGAAGAGCTGAGTCATGAACGTGATCTGAGCAGGAGATCTGGGCAGAATACACCTCTTTTCAGACTGACAACAGTTTAGCCTGCAAGGCAGGAACTTCTAGGTTATAAAACCTGACAAAGGTAGACGGGGAGCTCCAGCCCGCCGCTACACATATGTCATGGATAGAAATTCCACTGGACCATGCCCACGACGAGGCCACACCTCTCGTGGAATGAGCCCTGATGCCCAGAGGGCATTGCAGGCCTTTTTACGCGTAAGCTGCCGCTATAGCGTCCACTATCCATCTGGACAGGCTCTGTTTCGAGGAGGCAAGCCCCTTGGCGCGCCCACCAAACGAAACGAAAAGCTGTTCCGAACGCCTGAAGGAGGCGGAGCGCGTAATGTAAACCCTCACCGCTCTGACAGGGCAGAGGAGATTCACATCACTTTCGCTGTCAGATGCTGGCAGAGCTGACAGCGAAATAACTTGCGCTCTGAATGGAGTGCCCATCACTTTAGGGACATAACCATGTCTAGGTCTGAGGATGAATTTAGAGTCATTTGGTCCGAACTCAAGACACGACGCGCTGACAGTCAGCGCGTGCAGATCCCCTAAACGTTTTACTGACGACAGTGCAGTCAGAAAAACGGCTTTTAGTGATAGATATTTCAACTCCACGGAGTCTAGTGGTTCAAATGGAAAAGCTTTCAGGGCCTCGAGGACCAGTGAAAGATCCCACATGGGAACCGACGGGGGGCGCGGCGGATTCATCCTTCTAGCTCCTCTAAGGAAGCGGATGACCAACTCATGTCTTCCCAGTGACTGGCCGTGCGTCGATTCCGCGAATGCTGCTACGGCCGCCACGTAAACTTTGAGCGTGGATGGGGATCTTCCCTTATCCAACAGCTCTTGTAGGAAAGTGAGCAGATGCGCCACCCCGCATGTCCGCGGGTCCAGACCTCTGTCGGTGCACCATCCAGAGAACACCGACCATTTAGACGCGTAGAGCCTTCTCGTGGAAGGGGCTCTAGACTGCGTGATCGTGTTCATCACTCCTTCTGGCAGGGCAACGAGTACCCGTTGATCAACCATGCATGCAGAGACCAGCGCTCTGGATGGGGATGCCAGATCGTGCCGCGAGCTTGAGAGAGGAGATCTGCCCTCACCGGAATCGGCCACGGAGCTGTATGTGACAGCCGTGCCAGTTCCGGGAACCAAGTCTGATTCTCCCAACGCGGGGCTATGAGGAGCACCGAGTGGCGCGTTTCCCTGATCCTCTTGATCACCTGTGGCAACAGAGAGACCGGAGGGAAAGCATATAGCGGGAGGCTGGGCCAAACCTGGGCCAGCGCGTCCTCGTCCTTCGAGAAGAACATCGGGCATTGAGCGTTGTCTTTTGACGCAAACAGGTCGACTTCCGCTCTGCCGAATAGGCGCCACAGTTTCTGGACCGTTTGGGGGTGCAGGGACCATTCCCCTGGGGGAACATTGTCCCTGGACAGTCTGTCTGGGCCGTCGTTCCAATGGCCAGGCCCATGCGCCGCCCTCAGCGAGCGCAGGTTCGTCTGTGACCAAATAAGGAGGCGTTCCGTCAGATTGCAGAGATTTCTGGATCTGACACCGCCCTGACGGTTTACATAGGATACCACAGATGTGTTGTCCGAGCGGACAAGAACATGCTGGTCCTGTATAAACGGGAGGAAGCACTTCAGCGCGTTCTCGACCGCTATCATTTCCAGACAGTTTATGTGAAAACCCTTCTCCTGGTCTGACCACTGGCCAAAGGCCGGTCTGCCCTCGAACAGCGCGCCCCAACCCGAGTTGGACGCGTCTGTCGAGATGACCTTCCGATAAGAGATGGTTCCCATCATTACTCCATGCTGGTACCAATCGGCCACTAACCAGGGCTGCAGAGCTGTTATGCAGGTCTGAGTCACTCTGATTTTCTGGCCGCCAGACACCCAGGCTCGGCGAGGCGCGCGAGCGTTCAACCAGCGTTGGAGCGGGCGCATGCGCAGTAGGCCCAGCTGGAGCACCGCTGCAGCTGATGCCATACAGCCCAACATCCTTTGAAATGTTTTCAAAGGGAGAAAGCTGCCCTTCTGGAAAGATGCGGCTAGGTGGCGAACACGGCGCGCGCGCTGTGTCGATAAACGAGCCGTCATGGTCACCGAGTCCAGTTCTATTCCTAAAAAGGAAATTGACTGGCTGGGCAGTAATGAGCTCTTGGTCCAGTTGACCGTGAGACCCAAGCTTTCCAGATGACTGAGAAGCACTGTTCTGTGAGATAGTAGTTCTGTCTCTGACTGTGCCAATATCAGCCAATCGTCCAGATAGTTCATTATGCGCAGCCCCTGACTTCTCAGGGGGGCGAGCGCCGCGTCCATGCACTTTGTAAATGTACGGGGTGCTAGGGACAGGCCGAACGGCAGGACGGTGTATTGATATGCCTGACTGTCGAAGGCGAATCTCAAAAATTGCCTGTGACGGGGTACTATCTGAATCTGAAAATAGGCATCCTTCAGATCTAGAGAAATAAACCAGTCCCTCGGGCGAACGTGCGCGAGGATTTTTCTGGTCGTAAGCATTTTGAACGGTCTTTTTACAAGCACTTTGTTCAAATATCTCAGATCTAGGATAGGTCTGAAGGCTCCGTCCTTCTTGGGTACGAGAAAATATCGGCTGTAAAAGCCTGACTCGCTCAGAGAAGGCGGCACCTTTTCTATAGCCCCTTTGCACAGCAGCTTTGCTATTTCTGCGTGAAGTAGGTGTGCTACTTCCGCATTCACTATCGTCGCGGTCCGGGCTTGAAAGCGCGGAGGACAGCGAACGAATTGAAGTGCATAGCCCTGCTTTATTGTGCTCAACACCCATTCTGAAAACCCTGGGATAGTTTCCCACGCAGCTATGTGAGCCGCCAGGGGGCGAATGGCCTCCGGGTTCAGACCGCCGCCATTTGCGGGCTTGTGAAACTGAACCGGAGCCGAGAGCGCGTTCTGGGCAATGGCCGCTGGCTGACAGCCGAGACCGGCTGACTTATGTGAGATGTCCCGATCATAAGGGATGGGGAACATACTTTTGCCACACTTTGACGCGCGAGCAGCGCTCTGGGCGGGAGAGCTCTCTGTAAGCGTGAGCGCGCGCACGCGGGCACGAGACTTACAACTGTATCTGACGCCCCGATCATAGTAGATGGGGAGCGTTTTATTAACGCCCTGTGTTTCGTGATAACACTTAAACGCACAGGCGGGACCCGGGGGAAGGTTTGTGTTAGCAAGCGTGAGCGCTCTCTGGCGGGCACGAGACTTACGTTCATAAGCTTTTTTGATCCTGTAACAGAGCGGGCAGATAGTGGGCACAGACCTGTGGACACATTTCTTACATTCAACACTCGAGCGGCTTTTCTGCGCTTTATGAGAGTGTGCTCTGTGAGTGACACGGGATTTTGAGTGCTTATGTGTAGGGGTGAACACTGGGGCGTGGGCACATTCACTACACTTAAAACACTGACGGCGTGAGCCGGACCAGACATTATACTCTTTTTGAGATTTCTCTGGGTCGCCGTGAAAACGGCGTTTGTGTGCAGGCGAGAGGGTGAATAAACCGGCTCGTTGGCTGCTAGTTGAACCACTGCAGTAGCCTGTTCGAAGGGGACTGACAGGGAAATGAACTTTGACGGCGGTCCGGCCGCAGCGGGACACGCGCGTCTTTTCTCTCCCGCTGTTAGGAGGGCTTCGCGTGCTCAGACTTCAGCGTGAGCCTTTGCCGAGGCCCTCTGGGGGGCGGCGGTCTGCGACGGCTGTCTGAGCGCGATCTAGGGTGGCCGCCCTGACGTCGCTGCGAAGGCTGATGCTGAGGCTGTGCTGGACGCTGGGTGCTGGTTCGCACAGGAGGCTGGCTTTGTCTCTCGCGAGAGCGGCCTGTGGCGGAACTCGAGCGTCGCGGCAGGAAGAGGTTCATGGCCTGCGTGGTCTTTTGCACCATAGAGAAGCGGTCAACAATCCCGTTCACCGCTGGGCCGAAGAGACCAGTGGGGGAAAGCGGCGCGTTCAGAAAGGTGGCTCGCTCAGTTTCCCTCATATCCGCGAGCGTTAACCAGAGGTGCCTCTCCGTCACGGTTAACGCGGCCATGGCTCGTCCGATGGCCTGGGCTGCAGCTTTGGTGGCGCGGAGAGAAAGATCCGTCGCGCTTCTCAAATCCGTAACCGCAGCTGGGTCCCGGCCCTTCTCATCCCATTCACGGAGGAGGTCGGCTTGCAGGATCTGAAGCACAGCCATCGAGTGTAGAGCAGACGCGGCCTGGCCGGAGGCGGCATAAGCGCGGCCGACCAAGGCGGAAGTGGCTCTGCAGGCTTTAGACGGGAGGGCTGACCGTGACCGCCATCTCGCGGAGGGCGGGCAAAGGTGCGCTGCGACCGCCTCTTCCACAGGGGGAATCGCTGTGTACCCTTTCTCGGCGGCGCCGTCCACTCGGGAGAGCGACGCGGAGGCCTGTGACTGAAGTCTAGCCGAAAAAGGCGAATTCCACGACTTCGTCAGCTCCGCATGAAGTTCCGGCAGGAATGGAGCGGGCCTGGTTTCTGAAACTGCGCGGCGGCGACTTTGAAGGAAGCAGCCGTCGAGCCTGTTCGGCGCGGGTTCCTTCGGCAGCGACCACTCGAGCCCGAGACGGTCGACAGCTTGCGTCAGCAGGCGCATAAGTTCCGCGTCAGCTCCAGCGCGGGTACGGGCGGATTCCTGGATTGACGAGGAGGCGGAGTGAAGCGACCATTCCTCGCTGTCTGATGCCAGGATAGAGCAGCAGTCTTTTGTGGCGTGTCTCACGGACTCATCCTCCGAAGTGACGGCAGTGAGGCTCGCAAGCGGCAGCTGCGCGTCAGTGAGGAGAGGTGGGGAAGGCGAGAGCGAGGCTCGAGGGAGGTTCTCCGGCGAGCGCGTCGCTGTGGCCACAGGTTCCGGCTGTCTCAGGGAACGGCGCTTCTTTCTGCGCGGTCCCACAGGAGGCGGAGTGACTGCTGTGGTGTTGAACGCTTCGAGTCGAGCCCGCAGGGTCGACAGCGGAAGCTCCTCACAGAGCTCGCAGCCCCCGGACGCGAGGGCGAGCTCTGCGTGTTCCAGGCCCAGGCAGAGAGCGCAGATCAGGTGGCGGTCTCCGGCGCTGAGCGGGGCTTTACACGAGCCGCAGGAAGTGCGAGGCATCTTTAAAAAGACGCTCGCTGCTCTTTTAGAATGATTTGCAAAAAAGGATACGTCGCCGGATAGCGTAGCTCGCACGGATGGCTGAAGGTGGCGAAGACGGCCGGCTTCCTCAGCGCTGTCCAAAGCTGGCTGTTCGCTGTTCGACGGCGGCGGTGGCTTCTCTCAAATCCAGCGATGCGAAGAGCTCGCTGAAGAGTCGAAAAATCAGAGAATTCAGCCTACAGCCCCTATTTTATACGCTAAGCCACGCCTATCTGGTGGGCTGTGACGCTATAAAGGCGCGGGCGCCCTTCATTGGGCGTGACGTCACGCCGGGCGCACTGGTAGGCTGCAGCAGTTGCCCGCAGGGCAGCCAATGAGCACGCGAGATGGCCTGCTCTAGGTCTGCTAGCTGCTGCACTGCGTTGACAAGTTATACAAAATTAAGGATAATTTTTTGGCTTCAGTATCTCGAGAAGATGAATCTTTCCCGTAGCGTAAGCTAAACTTACGCAATACGAGAGAACCTCTCGTAAGAGAACACCTGGTCCAGATGGACTTCCGGCTGAGTTCTGTAAACATTTCTGGAATCCACTGAAAGATGATGTTTATGAAGTTTTAAATTTTTGTTATCAACAATGTGAATTGCCTACTAGTTGTAAAAGAGCAGTTTTATCTCTCTTACCTAAAAAAGGTGATCTTGGTTTGCTGAAAAATTGGAGACCTGTGGCTGTTTTATGTACAGATTATAAAATTTTGGCAAAGTGTCTTTCTAATAGATTGAAACCTTTTTTAGAATGTATGGTCAATGAATATCAAACATATTGTATCCCTAATAGAACAATAATGGACAATCTGTTTCTGGTAAGACGTAATAGATATTGCAAATTTGAACGGTGAAAATGTTGGCATTCTCGCAATCAACCAAGAAAAAGCATTTAACAGAGTTAGCCATTTTTATTTATTCAAAACGCTTGAAGCATTTGGGGTTGGTCGGAGTTTCACTGCATGGATCAAAATGTTGTACAATGATGCGTCTGTTATGTTGAAAGTGGGCGGGGGGCTGAGTCATCCTGTTCCAGTGTCGAGAGGAATTAGACAAGGATGCCCGCTATCAGGGATGTTGTATTCATTGGCCATTGAACCCCTACTTTGCAAGTTAAGGAAAACCTTACAAGGGATTTCAGTTGTAAGGCCTATTAAGTTTGTTGCATATGCTGATGATGTTACAATTTTTATTAAGAATGAGAGAGATGTATCTGGGTTAATAGAAGCACTGAAAATGTATGAAAAAGCATCAACAGCTAGAGTCAACTGGGAAAAGTGTGAAGGGTTTTATTGTGGACTACATAAAAATCCACCAGTACTCCCAGGTGGTGTTAAGTGGAGTAAAGAAGGGTTTAAATGTTTAGGGGTTTATTTTAGGACTGAAACATTTAAGATGAGGAATTGGGAAGGGATGGTGGAGAAGATGTGTGACCGGTTGTCTAAGTGGTCATGGGTGCTACCACAGCTATCATATAGGGGAAGAGTTTTGGTGATCAATAATCTAGCCGCTTCGGCACTGTGGCATATAATGAATGTCTTGGACCCGCCAGATGACATCATTCAGGAATTGCAAAAAAGATTAGTGGATTTTTTTTGGACCGGACAACATTTGACTAAAGCTGCCATTCTTTTCTTACCAGTAAATGAAGGTGAGCAAGGATTAATAGACATTAAAAGCAGAATTAAAACCTTCAGGCTGCAAGCAGCGCAGAAGTTGCTGTATTCAAACAGATGCTGGACTGATACCGCTAAAGCCCTGTTACACAAAGTTGATGTTTTTAAATATAATTCACATTTGTTTTTAAGTAACCTAACAGAAATGGACTTAAAAGACACTTCTGCTTTTTATAAAACAATGCTGAAAACATGGGCTTCAAATTTTCGAGTGAAAAGGAGCTGGTCTGATTCTGAATTCTGGATAAACGAGGAACCTCTTTTCAATAATCCACTACTTCAAGCAAAAGTGCTTAATTCAAAAAGTCTTCAGAAAACAATGGCAAGAGCTGGATGCACAAGAATAAAGGACTAAAATGCAGAAAACAATCAGACTACCTCTCATATCCAGGATGAAGCTGTGTTGTTGGTGATTTCTTGTATTGTTTCTATGCAGGTTATTTTCCAAATGTTACTAGATATATTTTAAAATAATAAATGTTATTTTGTATGCGTGTCCTTGTATTTTTAGCTCGAAAAATTGCAGCCCCCGGGATTAAGGGGAGTTTTACTTTTCTCCAAGCCTGGGAAAAAGCCGAACGATTGTGTGTCTGAGGTTTCGGCTCCCGCTGTCAGCTGAGTGAGACATCACACACATGCCTTGAAAGAGTTTAGGGCCTGTATGATATTGTTATTCAAGGTAAGAATATTCTGTTATTTATTTAAAAGAAATGTCCTGTATTTGATGCTGTCACAGGTAAGCCTGTGGTTGCCTTCTCTTGACTAATAGATCATTCAGATTATCATTGATGGTTTTCGCTTACAACTAAAACTAAACTAATCGGGAGAGGTTAAAAGCTAAGCAGCTAGCTATTTAGCTGCTCACGTTTAAGTATCAATAAAATAACATTAATAATTTAATCTGCTTGGTTTTTATCTTAAGAGACGATCCAGTATAGACACAGGACCACACACTTTGGCTTTTATACTAAACCAAGCTTGAACTGTGACGGTGGATTAAAGAGATGAAATTTATTTTACAAACGCGTGCAAATATGCTGCCTTTTTTCACTAAAACAGTGCTTGGCCCTAAACTTAGTGATCCATGCTCATTATAGATGTTGCAGATCAGGGCTTTACACTGTTTAGGTGGTAACACTAGTTTAGCAGAGTAGCTGGTGTGTGTGTGAGCGCACTGGCGCCGTATTACGCTGGCGTCCGTCGCATCATTGCAGTGGATGCTCACACTGCTGGTGTTGAGGAGACCTCCTCATATGATTGTAAAGCGCTTTGGGTGGACAGTAGTACATATGAAAGCACTAAATAAATGCGTCATTCTATTCTATTCTATTGAATGGAATTGGAAGACAATGCAATTAGTCATGGTATAATTTTAATTATAAAATTCCAGTAGAAAAATTGGCACAATTGGTCAACCACCAGACTATCTCAAACATCCATCACATGTCTTGAGAACATTCACCTATTAAATCAATACAGCTTTGGAAGAAGTAGTTTGGTAGAACAGCACTTGTTAGGTCTATACACATCTCTTTTTGCTACTACGGCTGCAACTAACCATTATTTCTACTGTCGTTTTTTTCTTGATTAATCGATTAGATGTTTGTTCTATAAAATGACTTTTGAAATTGTGAAAAAGGTCGATCGATGTTTTCTAAATAATTCTGTACTTCTACAATGTAGGCTGGACCCCACAAGTCAATGAACCTTCATCAGCCCCAGTTGAACCCCCAACAGGACCAGCAATGGTCATATCTGATCACCAGAAGCAGTGGCCCTGCTTAATCCCCCAACAGCTCCAACGCATCCTCCAGACAGTCAGTGTCCCCTTTAGCACCCTTGGTACATCCACACATCAATCCCAGATCCTGGAGAAAGACCCCACTCCCCAGAAGCGCCTTCAGCCGCCCCAGTTTCTCTTGAAAAAGATAAGCAGAAAAGGAGCTACAGTATACACTCACCTAAATGATTATTAGGAACACCTGTTCAATTTCTCATTAATGCAATTATCTAATCAACCAATCACATGGCAGTAGCTTCAATGCATTTAGGGGCGTGGTCCTGGTCAAGACAATCTTCTGAACTCCAAACTGAATATCAGAAAATGCCTTGTTGATGCTAGAGGTCAGAGGAGAATGGGCCGACTGATTCAAGCTGATAGAAGAGGAACTTTGACTGAAATAACCACTCGTTACAACCGAGGTATGCAGCAAAGCATTTGTGAAGCCACAACACACACAACCTTGAGGCGGATGGGCTACAACAGCAGAAGACCTCACCGGGTACCACTCATCTCCACTACAAATAGGAAAAAGAGGCTACAATTTGCAAGAGCTCACCAAAATTGGACAGTTGAAGACTGGAAAAATGTTGCCTGGTCTGATGAGTCTCGATTTCTGTTGAGACATTCAGATGGTAGAGTCAGAATTTGGCGTAAACAGAATGAGAACATGGATCCATCATGCCTTGTTACCACTGTGCAGGCTGGTGGTGGTGGTGTAATGGTGTGGTGGATGTTTTCTTGGCACACTTTAGGCCCCTTAGTGCCAATTGGGCATTGTTTAAATGCCACGGCCTACCTGAGCATTGTTTCTGACCATGTCCATCCCTTTATGGCCACCATGTACCCATCCTCTGATGGCTACTTCCAGCAGGATAATGCACCATGTTACAAAGCTCGAATCATTTCAAATTGGTTTCTTGAACATGACAATGAGTTCACTGTACTAAAATGGCCCCCACAGTCACCAGATCTCAACCCAATAGAGCATCTTTGGGATGTGGTGGAACGGGAGCTTCATGCCCTGGATGTGCATCCCACAAATCTCCATCAACTGCAAGATGCTATCCTATCAATATGGGCCAACATTTCTAAAGAATGCTTTCAGCACCTTGTTGAATCAATGCCACGTAGAATTAAGGCAGTTCTGAAGGCGAAAGGGGGTCAAACACAGTAATAGTATGGTGTTCCTAATAATCCTTTAGGTGAGTGTATGAAGAGTATTGAAAATAAGTTGTAAGCCCCACAAAACCATACTCTTACTTTGTGTAATGTGAAACTGTAAACAAATTCAGTGTCCCGAAACATTTATTATTATTATAATCCTGAAAAACTGTTTTCAACATTGATAATAATAATAATAAATTACACAGTGTGTCTGTGAGCAAGGCACTTTACTCCAGGGGGATTGTCCCTGTAAGTGCACTGTAAGAGCTTTGGATAAAAGCGTCCATATATATATATAAATGTTTCTTGAGCATCAAATCATCATATTAGAATGATTTCTGAAGGATCATGTGACACTGAAGACTGGAGTAATGATGCTGAAAATTCAGCTTTGATCACAGAAATAAATTACATTTTAAAATATAATCAAATAGAAAACAGATATTTTAAATTGTAAAAATATTTCACAATATTACTGTTTTTGCTGTATTTTGGATCAAATAAATGAAGCCTTGGAGACAGGAAGTCTTCTTTTAAAACATCAAAAAATCGAACCGTTCTAATAATGTTGGCCACCACTGTATATATATTTTTAAATGATTATTGTATTCGAACCTCTCATCAAAGTCCATGAACTGCTGCTGTTGTCATTACTTCATTACTTCAGTCATGCCTGTGTTTGCACATATTTAGGACATTGTTTCTGGGTGTTTTGGTGTCTTCCCATTCGTGGTGCACAATATATTGACTCACTATCGTTATTGCAATATCATGTTGTGCAATATCATATGAAAATGTTGCAGAGAGTATGCAATATTCCTTTTATTTGGTGGACAGTTGCATTCGTCGACTGTGTGGCTTAGTTGTGTTCAATTTAGAGTCCGCTAGAAACCGCTATATAATGATCATGTTTCATTGGCCATTTGCCCTGTCACATGTGTGTGTGTGTGTGCATACTTCGACAGTGTGTGAGTGAAGAGAGAGAGAGAGAGAAGAGAGTCAAAGGAGCAGAGGAAAAGAAATAACAGAAAAGAAGATGAGTGTGGTTCTGGGAGACAACGAAAAAATGGAGATATCAGAAATGGGGCCAATAAACTTTTGTGTTTTTACATATGTTTAAGAATATCTAAATTAATATCATCACAATTTTCACAATCAATATTCCAATATCACATTTTGTCAATATCGTGCAACCCTACTTCCCATAGACACTTTGATGGAAATTGATTTTGCAAACTTTTGAAACCATTCATGTACATAATAAACATCTAGATATTTGTACTCAGATCTCTAACATGGTCTGAAAAACCTACAGAAAGTTTGTAATTTTGAAATGTGTAGGACGCCTGGTTGTATTATTCGAAATTGGTCTGTGTCTAAAGAGCATTTTTTAAAGGTCTCTGTCTCTGTTTTAAAATGAATTTTTACATATTTTAAATATTTCTCTGTCTTTAACAGATGAAGTTGTGTAAGGAGGCTGTCCTGCTCCCGATACAGTGCGGATGAATAAAAGGAAAGGTGTGTTGATGCACTGCTTGTCCAGCTTTCTGTATAGGAGTGTGGACTGAATGCCACAACATTGATTAGTATGAGCTGCAGTGCCTTGCTACAGTCTTCGACAATTATTCGGCAACATAATAGCATAGTCAGAAAGTAACATGCAATTTTTTTGGTTTTGGTTTTCACAGTGAAAAGCATGTTAGTCTCTGCTATGAGAAAGCGATTAACAACTCCCAGGCAGCACAATAGAGATTCATTTGAATTCATGGATTTAACTTGTCTTTGTTTGCCAATATATTTATAACAACAGCCCTAAAGTTTGTGTTGATTACAGTAAATTACCACTGTTCAGTACAACTTCTGTACCATAATAACTACAATATTAAAACTGTAACTAAGTACAACCCATTCTAGCTTAATAACCACTTATCATTCTATAATTGCTTGTTTATAGTAGTGTTAAGCTTTGTCAATGTAATATGTTTTCCTTTCAGAATGCCCACATACAGTGACAGGGAGCCAGGATTATTACCCAGTAAAGAGGGTTGCCAAATACAAAGTTATTAAGGT